>NC_056739.1:390331755-390631755 GCF_019279795.1 Protopterus annectens
TGATGGAGATGTTCTGAATTGGGCAGTTTTGTCATTATTGGTTCATGCATTTTGTTTCATTGCCTACTGGTAAAATGTTCAAACAATAAATTTAAAATGCACTCTGTCTAACAAGTGTGCTGTATTATACAAGGAGGGAATATAATTTAATAAAGTCAGGAAGGTGTATCAAAGAACACATGTATGTTTCTTATTTTGTGTGCATGGGCCAATGATTTGAAAACAGCCCAAAGGTAGTATTTATCCACCACTAGCCAGATGCATTTTCTTTGGATGTGGTGTGAGTTTCAATGCTGTTTCAATGAATGTGAGTTTCAAGGTCAGAAAAGTTTTAATGCCAAGTCCATTTTCACTGTGAGACAGTATTGCTTTGTTTGGCAGATGTCTATTAGTGTTTGTGCATTGTGCTATAAAATGTAAAAATAAACTCCAAATAATCATTGTGGAAGTAAAGCAGTATACATACATTAGTGTTTGTGGTAAATGGGGCAAAATAGCCAGGTAATGGGACATTGGAATGGCTGCAGGGGGGACTCTGGTGCTATATTTTGGTTGTCTGTTCTCCAGTTTGCGATTGAAAGTTGGTATGCCACAATTCCATTGGAGTGGGCAGGGTTATGTAATTATGTATCTGAAAAACATGTACAATACAAACCAGAATAAAGTATCCTCTCAAAAAACAAGTAAATCCAAAAGCATATAAAGAGGATACACCACGACAATCGAAGCCAACCAAATAAACTTCAAGAGTATTCCAAAAACGAGGTTTATTTAAACAAAGGAGAACAGTGAGCGCTTTCACGTCCACAGGATGCTTCATCAGACTTAATTATATCTCTCCATTGCACATTATATATAGTATTAAAATAGCTCCTATTGGATAGCTACTATAAAAACTTGGATAATAAAAAGCTTATTCATTGGTACACATAAATTGTTGATATCAAACAATTTACTAGAAATGTTGCTTTAGCGCTACAATTTAATAATGGCAATATTGTTGATACTAATATTCATTTTAAAAAACCTTCTGTTTATGTACCACCTCTACATCCTTTATTAGAGAGTTTTGAGAAAGCTTGTATGAATGACTTTCTGTTACATTTTGAAAATAACATTACTAAACCTGAGTTTTTTAATTTAACATAGGAGGAAAAACTGGCATTAGACACATTAAAAAAACAATATAGAGATAGTTATAAGACCTGCAGACAAGGGAGGAGCAATGGTAGTTTTAGATAAAACCTACTATGACATTAAAATCACAGAACTACTAACAGATAGTAGTACCTATGCTCAGCTTGATTTTACAGGTTTAGACAAACTTATTAAAGTGATGCATGCTGATCTATATGATGTGCTCATGTGTGATATAATAGATGAGAGCTTGTACAATTATTTTTTAGTTGAGAAACCTCTAATTCCAGTGTTTAGAGGCCTTCCAAAAATACACAAGGACATGAGCAATCTTCCACTCAGACCAATTGTCTCCGGCAGGGGCTGGTTGATGGAGAGCATTTCAATCTTCTTAGAGAAACAACTAAGGCCAATAGTAGATAGAACTATTTCCATTCTTCGTGATACTCAACATTTTTTAGAAACTCTAGTGAATTATAATATAGGTAATGAAATGAATGATTCTAATTACTTGGTCACGTTGGATGTTACAGCTCTTTTCACGAGTATACCTAATGATGTGGGGATAGAATATTTGAGGTTGTTTTTACTACATAATGACATGCCTAACAACAAGGTTATTATGATTACTATGCTGTTGGATTTGGTGCTTTCAAATAATGTTTTTACTTCACAGAGCATCTACTACCTTCAAGTTAAGGGTGTAGCAATGGGCACATCATGTGCCAACTCATATGCTAATTTGGTTCTAGCATATTGGGAGTCCACTTATATTTTAGAACATGCAATCTATTCTAAGTTTATCATATGCTATAGAAGATTTGTGGACGATGTGTTTTTAATTTGGAGAGGGGATTTAACTACCCTTCAGGAATTTATTACATATACTAATGGTACCACCACATTTGTAGAGTTGACCAGTATTACATCACAAGTAAAAATTGAGTTCTTAGATGTTTTACTCAGGAAAGAAAATGGGAGACTTACAACAGAGGTTTTTCGTAAATCTTGTAGAAGGAATGCCATACTCCATAGAGACAGCATGCATCCTCCACACATATATAAAAATATAGTTAGAAATCAAGCCGCGCGTTTCTCTAGAATTATTAGTGACGACTCAGTATTTGTAGAAGCCATAGGGAATATAGAAGCAGAATTTATAGATAGAAGCTATCACAAGAGAGAATTTACTGACTTACATAGGATAGAACGTGAAGGAAAGGATAGACCCTATATTCATAGGACTACATCCCTACCCAGGAGTAAGTACAACCATGCTAACAATAAGAAAAGGATAGCTATTTCTTACACTAACAATAATACTTCTGTGGTCAACACTATTAAGAAACACTGGAATATTCTACAACTTGATGAGAATATCATGAAAGTAGTGGGAGATGGTCCAGCCTTTAGCTATAAGAATACCAAGTCTTTAAAGAGACTATTATGCTATGAGAATAGTAGACATGAAGACATAGTTTCCCAAAGGAAAGGCACACATTCTTGTCGTACCTGCAATCAATGTAGTTACATTAAAAATTCTAATGAATTTATACATCCAGATACAGGAAAGAGGTACGAGTTTAATAAGTATGCAGATTGTAAAAGTAGGTATGTAGTTTATTTAGGCCAATGTAAGAAATGCCAATGTTTTTATGTAGGTATGACCACCAGAACATTGAGAGAACATATCAGGGAACATATTTATGCTATTAATAAGGAGAATGAAATGTACGCTCTAGTGAATCATGTCTTACAGAGAGATAGCACACGTTTTCCACTTTTTAGTACTGGAACATATTTTCAGTACAGAAAGATTAGGATATTTGAGGAATAATACAGAAAAGAAGGAAGTGAAGTGGATAATTAAGTTAGCAGCAAACAGGGGTCATGGTCTCAATGCTAAAGTCTCTTTGAGACCATTTTTAATTGATAAGCCTTTTAAACATTGATGGATTTATATATCTAATTATGTTTATTATGATTAAATAACAGTTTTTTTTGTGTGTGTACATATATATGTCTTATTTATATATAGGCCCTTTTGTCCATATTGTAATATTTTTAGTAGTTAGTGAATGTGAAGTGTTATTCTCTCCTTTTTATGTGTACCAATGAATAAGCTTTTTATTATCCAAGTTTTTATAGTAGCTATCCAATAGGAGCTCTTTTAATACTATATATAATGTGCAATGGAGAGATATAATTAAGTCTGATGAAGCGTCCTGTGGACGTGAAAGCACTCACTGTTCTCTTTTGTTTCAATAAATCTCGTTTTTGGAATATTCTTGAAGTTTATTTGGTTGGCTTCGATTGTCGTGGTGTATCCTCTTTATATGCTTTTGGATTATGTAATTATGTATGCAAATTTTATGTTAATCAGCATGCAGATTTGTACCCATTTTTCATGGGCCTTGCCCAGATTTTTGATGTTTCCAGGTTGAGATGTATGACACACATATATATGCAAAACAGTTTAGTGCCTAACAGGTTTTGATGTAGTCGCTTCATCTGAAGTAAGTTTTGCTTTTCACCACTGTTTTTGTGACAGCACCAAGTGTGTTACTTCTTTTAAATGTATAAAAGACTTTGTGGTTTTAAGCTTTGCTTTCTCTTTCTCTGCCTAGCATGTAGTACATGGTGGAGCTAAATCTCCATGTACTACAAAGGAGCACCCAAACTGTATATCATCAGCAACCTAGCCATAATCCTTTATATGTGTGAGTGATCTATAGTATGATTACAATGTAGGTTAATATTGCCAAAAAATACATTTTTGTTAGAGTCAATTTAGATTTAGCTGTTTTTGATTCTTCAGCATTACCACACAGACTATCATCCTGAAAGAAGCATTTTTCCTGTACCTACATACACATTTGAAATACATTTACCAGAATTGAAAAGAGTTAAAAAATAAGAGAAAATACAACTACAGTCACTGTCAAAGTCAAGAAATCATAAAAGGGAATTAATCTTGAAATAACCCATATCTACAAATCAGTATTAAATATGATTAGTTAAAAAAGTAAACTATAAAAATAACATATCCAAATATGACCCTTATAATGTGATTAAAATAATGTCACATAATTACCTGATACTAGTAAAATGATTCAAACTTCATCAGATCTAGAAAAGAAAGACACACATAAGACAAACCATTCATAAAAATAATTTGTGGGGGGAGAATGTTGCCTGTGCACCCCCGAATGAGAAACTTTACTTGCCTCATCCATTCTCATATATACTAAATCCATGGCCAAGCAACCAGAGGAAATAAGAAAAGATAAAGAAAAAGAAATTAAATATAAACTAGCATTGTAGTAAAAAAATGAACCATGGATGAATTTCATATGAATCAGGAAACTGAATTACATCTCTCACATTTGTAACTGACAAGTTGTTAGGTCAGTCACTAAATGCTAGACTATGTATATACCTGTTTTTTGTATATGTATTGAAAAAAAATGTATTAAGACTAGTTATATAATACAGAGTAATGACTACACAAGCTGGGAAGTGTTGTTTTGAGTGTGCGTGTGTGTGTGTGTGTGTGTGTGTGTGTGTGTGTGTGTGTGTGTGTGTGTGTGTGTAAATGTGCTTCCATTAATTTATAACAACTGAACATGCATCTTATGGGAACATATTTTTCTTTTAGTCAATAAAAATGTAAAAAATGTACTCCCATGTCCTGGAGTTAGGAGGTAAACACCTTGACCCATAGATGTTTATAAATCAGGTACAATAGCTAGGGTCTATATTAGTTCGCCGAAGTCTAACTTTAGCGAACACCTATTCAGCGACCACACTTCAACGGAAATTGCATCAGCAATTCACTGAATTTACCAAGGGTGAAGAAGTAGTTGGCTAACTACTCAACTTTGCCCTTTTCTCCCCTATAGTGTGATCTCGGAGCTGGCATAGATAGTTAAGGGGGGTATGGGGGGCAACCCTTCCCCCACTTGGGTGAGTTTGATTTAGTTGCGTGTCAGCCAATTGTGTTGCAGGGCAAGTATTTACTTGCCCTTGGTAGATTCAGCAAATCACTGAAATGATTTTCATTGAAGCGTGGTCGCTAAATAGGTGTTCTCTGAAGTTAGACTTTGGCGAACTAATATAGACCCCAATAGCTAGACTTGTAGGTTCTTCTAGATTACATTGATGGCTAACTGAAACTTGGTTCATCAAAATAAAAACACTAAAATATGCTTTTAAGTGAATTGTGTATGCAAATCCCAGTGCCTTCAAACACTGATAAACTGCCCAGCAAAATTAACAAGGTTGTATACCACCTTTTGGATAACTATAAAGGATTATGTAGCTGATTGACTTCTATGCTTATCTATTCAAAACAATGAACTACAATCAATTCTATTTCCAAAGAAGAATTATAATACAGGTTTCCTGTGTTTCTGCTTTAATTAAAAGTGGTTCCACTCCAGCAGGAATATAAAAGTACTTCTGGATATACCTCTGGCGAAAACCTTTACATACTGTGGAAAGAATAGCTTTATGAGATTCAAGCCAATAAGGCAACTCCATCTTACATTAGCCTAACTACATTTTATGAGTTCTAGAGATGTTGACATGGATTTGGTACTTTATGCTGTTGGCTTTATAGCCATATGTAGTTTTCTTGCTTGCAATCAGATGGTATCAGTATAATGCAACAGTTAGAATATCAAGGTTGTATACAAATAATATTTCAGGAATATCATTTAAGCACAAGTATACCACACAAAATAAGAAAGTAAAATTGATTTAGTACACTAGTGTCTCAACATTTATCCTAGTTCATTAAAATCAAACAATGTTCAACAGTGTAAATCATCTAAGTGGTACTATAGATCTACACCATTTAGTAGTCATTGTACTGAGATCCCTTTTCTAGGAGTGTGATCTTGTATTTCTCCAATGACATATAACAAGACTTTTTACAGACTAACAAAAGTGCAGCCACTAGTTTGCAAACAGGAAATCTGTACAAGGAAATTGATTGGTTGTAATTAAAAAAAACTTCCCTTAAAACTTCTAAGCAAGTTGTCATTTATGTTACATACAGTGCCTGCTGTACCCTTTAAGTGCTGTATTGTTGGTCTTTGCTCACCGTGGATTTCTAGTTGAAAATTACATCTTACAAACATCTCATGATGTGTGTCTCCAGTGCAACAGGCCATAACTGCTCATGGTGCTCAATTAAAGCCAGCAGCACCACAAGCCACTACCAGCTGACCAATCATATTCTTCCTACAGGGTAGATGTACATTAAGTAAACAAATGCTCCCTTCCTCAAACCTTTGGTACCTTTTTTCATCTCAGATTTATGCCAATTGCTTCCTGTTTCTTTTTCATATAATATGAAGTAAACAAAAGCAGAGAGTTTTTCAAAACAGCCCCAGTCACAGGCCCAAACCATCTGCATATGACCACCACTATAACCTTGTGAGTCCTAATCCACAATTATTTGACATTAACTCATTGCAGCCAAGTGATGTGTCCAGGTGTTTCTGCAGGTACATTCTACTGATGTCTTCAGGTATTTCTGCAGGTACATTCTGCTAATGCCTCTAGGCATCAAATGTTGCTTATTCATATTTTCATTAATAATTTCAAAACCATGCTGCATTCAAGGTATTAGAAGATTTAATCTTAAAGCTTTCACAACTGCAAACATTGATATTTTACCCCTTTCTGGTGTAGGTAGTGATATTAGTTCTTCATATACAGTAGTATTTATTTACTTATATCGTCATATGTCATACTTTTCTAAAATTCTCAACAACAACGAAGCACAGACAGACCTGCTTAGCCTCAAATTGAAGCTCTCAGCTTTGCAACAACCATGCTGGAGGGGTTCTTTCTTGTTAAGGTTATTCAACAAAATTCCATAGTAAATAATATTGTACCATCTACTTCTATGAACACAACATTTTTAATCATAATATACCTTAGTTTAACTAAGCTTTGAAATTCCTAATTAACATTGTGGCAAAGTGTTCCAAAGGGAATAACACAGTCAACAAAGGATGGATAGATGAGTAGACAGACATACAGACATACAGGCACAGATAGATAAAAATCTGGCCCATATGTTTCATATTCTTGAAAACAGAGTTCCATGTTCAGGGTAAAATGATGGTTGAGATGCTACTATATAATTGTGCTAATAACTGCCTTACAGAACGTGTGGTGCTAAAAACATGCTGCATTACATAAACTTGGAATGAAAGGAATGATTAAAAATAAAGATACCATACTTTATTGCATTACTGTATGAAATATTGTATTTTTTTGTATCAATGTTTATATTTCACAGCATGTCAAGAATGAACTTGAGTGTTTTGCAAAAGGTTACACATGATTGTAGATAAAAGAAAATTACAGGGAAGCTGCATCTTACCCTGTTGATCACTTTGACTCTGGGCCATAAAAATGCAGATATTAACATTTGAGTATAGGAATGGTAATGAATATATGCAAATCTATATAACATTTCTGTAACATCCAAATAGGATTTTTGGATCAGTATTCCATCAAACATATGTTGTAAACATTTAGTCTGGCATGCACTCGGAATGAAGAACTTCAGCAACAATGAATATGTCATTTTGTTTGATACAACACTGCCCAAAATCAAATTAATTTAAATTTCTGCATTCTCTATCCCAGCCTAAATTATATCCTACATTCAATATCTGCATCCTACCTGACACTTAAATAGCTAAATTGAATAGACTTCATTGAACATTCCTAAAACTAGCAGCAGATAAAATGTCAGTACCCCTCACACACAACTGTGACCTCTCACTAACCATAGGTCTAGTCCCCTCTTTATTTAAACACTACCATAATTCCACTTTAAAATGCCCAACACCTAAAGACATAAAAGATTATTGCCCCATATCAAACCTATGTCACACCACAAACATTTGAATAATTGCTATACAATTATTCAAGCATATCAATAGTGATGAATTGCTTTGGAATCAGCATGGATTTTGCAATGCTCTCAGCACTAGAACTGCCTCAGAAACTGCTACAAATACTATCTATAATAATATGAATGATGGCTGTACTACAGCTAGTGTATTTATTGATAGAACCGTGCATTTTAAACAGTTAATCACACCCTCCTACTTAGAAGGCTACCCACTCTTAACTTTGGTGATAATGTACTGCATTGTTTCCAAAACAAACTAAAAAATTGATCATTCCAAGTTTATAACAATCACCACCTCTCAGCACTAGCACCTATGACCAACGGGGTGCCCCTAAGATATGTCCTAGGCCCTATCCTTGTTCCCTGTTTATTAAAAACCTCAGCCTAGGTCTGCCTTCCCTTAATCTCACCCTATATGCAGATAACATCCTACTAGTTCAGTTAAATAGTACTTATAATTACAAGAAAAATAACATTCAATCCTATTTGTTAGAAATCTGCAACTGGATAATGAAATGCTCATCATTTCCAAGGAAGCTAACCTTATGATATTCTCTACTCAAAGAAAATTATCATCCTTACAGCCATTAGTAGTCAAAGACTATAATAGCATCATTCCAAAAAAGATGGTACCAATGTCTAGTTTTATATCAATGCTCCAAACTTTCCTACAAACACCGAACATAAAACTATGGAATCATATTTCAAACCTTCTCTCCTCCTCTGGCAGAACTGCCATAGGAAGTAAACTTAAAAAGGCCATTGTTGTTATTAGCGTACTAAACACCTATGAACCTACGACAAACTCTAAGTTCCACTTACCGTTATTACAGTTCCACTCAACCCAAAATAAACACAAGCTTCTGACCTTCAAATTTAGACTATTCAGATTTATAACCCTTTCTCATCCTGGAATAACACATTATGAAATGCTAAAGGCTATCAACTGGCTACCTATTTCTCTCAGAGCTACTCTCCTGACTTATATCATGATCTATATACCAGTGCACTTAGGATGTTACTCTCCACTACAAAGAACACTGCCACTATACCAGCAAACTTGCTCACTAAGTAATAAAAATAAAAACCTACTACTCATCAGACCCCAATTCAGGGCTGCCATAAGGGAAAGAACCTTCTCCAAATTAGGCCCAGCTACATGGAATAAATTACTAAACAAATGTATTTATTTTTTATTTATTTAACATTTGTTTACCTGGAAAGTCCGACTTGGAACAAAGCCAATTTTCAGCGGAAGCCTGGGGAGAGACACTCCAGATGCATGTCTTTGTAACATGGGAGGAAACTGGAGGACCCAGAGGAAACCCACATGAATGCAGGGAGGACATGCAAACTCCACACAGAAGGCACCCTAACCAAGAATCAAACGTCTTGCAGTGAGGTGACAATGCTACCGCTGCACCACTGTGCCGTCCAATATAAAAATTATATATAAAGTAAATAAAGTAATAAACCAAATGATCCTTACAGCTTTTAAAACCAAATTTTAAAAAAAGTATCTGCCTGAGGAAGCCACTTAACACTGGTTTTAGGGACACAGAGGGCTGATTATCCTAATCAATAGACTGTACCACTTACATACACCTATATACTCTAAATGCTGTGCTACTTACATACTCATATATTCTCTAAATGTTGCACCACTTACATACACCTGTATGCTCTAAATGCTCCACCACTTAAATAGACATATATATTCTGAATGCTGCACCACTTACATGCACATATATAAATTCTAAATGTTGCACCCCTTATATACACATATATATATATTCTAAATACTGCACCAATTACATACTTGTATATACTGTAAATGCTGCACCACTTACATATACGTATATACTCTAAATGCTGCACCACTGACATACACATATATATTCTAAATGCCGCACCACTTAGATACACATATATAAATTCTAAATGCTGCACCACATACATACACATATATATTCTAAATGCTGCACCACTTCATACACATAAATACTCTAAATGCTGCACCATTTAGATACACATATATATTCTACATGCTGCACCACTCACATACACATATATACTCTAAATGCTGCACCACTCACATACATGTTTATACTCTAAATGCTGCACCACTAACATAAACGTATATATTCTAAATGCTGCACAGTTTTGTTCTGTCATACCTTACAAAATGTTACTATAATATATGTAGAAGTAACTTATACTAGATTGTTTTATTTGAATGAGCCTGGATTGTGACTTAAAAGGGTCAGTAGACCAGCTCACCAATTGAGTTAATACATTAAAAAAAATTTCACTGGCAAGAAGAAACTGATATGGGTATCGGACACCAGGGAACAGATGAGTGTTTGGGCACAAACATGAAAGGGGGCTGTTAGTATCAGCCACAAAGAATAGCAGTAAGAGAGAAGTGGTTATGGAAATTCATACAATTTATAAAATCTCACCTAATACCGTCAGTTCAGAGTGTGAAACACAGGCATTTAGTTCAGGATTCAAAACATATGCCTAAAATATATGTTTGAAAATGCTCATAAAATTATAGGTAGCAAAAATAAAGATATAATACTTTGCTAGAGAAATACATAAAGTATGGCATTTTTTAAATATTTGTATTGATATTTTATTTGCAAAAAAGGTGAAAGGAATGTCATTCATGGTACAGGGAGATGTGCCTGAAGCTGCCCATGTTACATGACTATGGGCCACAATAAGAAAAAATATTCACATTTTTTTATTTCAATATGAAAGTGGTTATAAAAATGACATTTTTAGTATTGTATATAACTTTTATAAGCCATTTGTTCCACTTGACTTAATGTCTCAGCCACTGGGGAAAGCAATGAAACAGCGTCAGCTTGCAGAGTTTTACATGAACAGAATTGAAGGTGTCCTCATTTGTTCAAAATTATCATTTAAAGAAATATTACAACCATGACTACAAAGCATCACATTCTATGTAGACAGTACTGTAAGTTATCAACAGAAAGAAGACTGTACTACAGACAAATATATTGATGCATAGCCTCTGTCTTAATACAGCTGCAGAATAGAACAGTCTCCTTACTTGTAAGACTGTGAAAAAATATATTTCTCATTTTTGTTCCTCAGTAAATAGGCATGGCAAAATGTTGGGTAAAGTTTCATTTTAAAGCCAATATTTGGATGGACAGATTTGCTGCAGATACAATGGTGTTAATCCACTATGATTACTTAGATAGTGCTACTTGTTTCCAAATACGTACTAAAATGTATATAAAACCTGAAATTATTTCCCATATTAAAATCAGAAATAAAAGCTGGAGTTATAGCACAGGCACCATTGTGAAGAACTTTGTGTGATGAACAATTTTCTTGTTTAAAAATTTTACATGACTGCTACAGTTAAAACAAATGCTTAAAACTTTAAAGTATGGTTTTAGGAATGGATTTGCTGATGAACAATTGTTCCTATGGAGAAGGTAAGAGCAGACATTCCTGAACTCTTCTGCAGTGAAAGGGCAAGCTGATGTAACACTGTGTTATCTCCAGACTGCAGGTTATCAACTATACACTACAGCATTGGCTAAAGGCTATCAGCTGCATTTCATAGCAAGTTAAGACAAAATCTTTGTTCTTTGTGTGTAAGTACCAATATCAAGATTACATTATCTCTTTTAATTCAGTTTTATATCACTTACCCCTGTCTTCAAGGCAGCAAATGCTTTAATATGACCTCTTTAGAGCAGTCACATATAGAGCAGGTTAGATCAGAAATACTCTTCGGATGCAGCATTTGTAATCATTTAAAAATCATCAAACAAGTAGTTGATGTTATTCTCAGAACTAATTAGTGTTATAGATGCAGTGGATTCCTTATACTCAGTCCCAAGAGAACCACAGACAACATGTTCATATACCTGCTACCCTCATGCCTTTACTGTGCTCACATATTCACCAAGGTACAACCTGCCATTCTTATGTGATCAGCTGTCCCTCATCCAAATTTAATTTGTCCACAAACTTCTTTATCTGATTAGCCTCTCCTTTTAACTAATATCACCTGGTGAGAAATTCAAAATATTGGCAGGCTTCTTAATATTTCCAAAGCAAAAAATACATCTGTTGACACCAGATATCATACAATGGACACATTTTGAATTAAACTTCCTGACAAAGTAAGGTCTAACACGGGAAGTAAGCCTGTAAGACCCCACTAGAAAACCCTCTTCATCACCAGCACCATGGTGTAGAGAGACTATGCCACAGGTGACCCACATTCAATTAGTGGTTTGGGTGCCTGAGGTGGTTGCAGGGGAAGATGCACATGCCCATTCTGGGTGGGGAAGAGGAAAGAAGAGCACAAATACAGGACACACAGCACAGTTAGATTTCCCAGCTACTGGCAGTGAAATGCTTCCTGAGGGTGGAGGGGCAAATTGAAAAATTCCCTTCCTTTGCAGAAGTGAGCAGGGGATCAGTATAGTCTGCCATTGCATATCCCTGTGGATATTACTAAGGCAAGCAGAGGGCAGGAAAACTAAGCAAAACCTCTCATCAAACTCTCCTCATTAGCTCTGACTCTAATTAGAGAAGTCCAGGGGAGTCCATAATGAGAAGGTAGACCTGGCAAATGAAGACAGGAACCAGTTTTGCTGTTGGTTAGTTGTGGGAGGAAAAAAGTGTAGAGGAAAACATTTTCTGTGATATTGGTACTGTATTTGTGGCTTTACCTAGTTTAACTCATGATGTCTCCCTTGTTCAGCCATATGTGATCAAATAAACTTCTCTATTTCTATGCGCTGTAATGTAATTCTCCCAGCTTTCTAATGAACTGCATAATGCCCAAAGGTGTCTAGACTTAGTTAACTAATAGTATCTTAGGAAATTCCATTTAATCATCAGTGAATAACTAGTTTAAATTTCTCACATTTAGCATATGCCCCTGTGTTAAACCTTTCCTTTTCTACTATATTTGTTGTTATTTTTATTGCACACTGTCACACAATAACAAATATCTTCTAACAACTAACTAAACATCCAGGCTGTTTTTGTATGCTTGACAAATTTCTACTCATATTTTTTGCTTTTGTAATATTTACAAGAAAACACCTGCTCCTCTGCAGTTTTTAACTCTCAGTGTTTGCTTCAGTCCTCTGTAATAATGTGTGTTAAAGGGTTTACTGTGCATCAGTCCAAGGTAATAATGGGTGTTAGAGTATGTACTGCGCATCAGTCCTCTGTAATCATGGGTGTTAGAGTGTGTACTGTGCATCAGTCCTCTGTAATAATGTGTGGTAGAGGGATTACTGTGCATCAGTCCTAGGTAATAATGGGTGTTAGAGTGTGTACTATGCATCAGTCCACTGTAATAATGTATGGTAGAGGGTGTACTGTGCACCAGTCCTCTGTAATAATGTGTGTTAGAGTGTGTACTGTGCAGCAGTCAACTGTAATAATGTGTGTTAGAGGGTGTACTGTGCAGCAGTCCTCTAAAAATGTGTGCTAGAGGGTGTATTCTGCATCAGTATTCTGTAATAATGTGTGTTACAGTGTGTACTGTGCATCAGTCCTCTATAATAGTGTGTGTTAGAGTGTGTACTGTGCATCAGTCCTCTGTAATAATGCGTGTTAGAGGGTGTACTGTGCACCTGTCCTCTGTAATAATATGTGTTAGAGGGTGTACTGTGAACCAGTCCTCAGAAATAATGTGTGTTAGAGGGTGTACTGTGCATCACTCCTCTGTAATAATGTGTGTTAGAGGGTGTGCTGTGCATCAGTCCTCTGTAATAATGTGTTTTAGACTGTGTACTGTGCATCAGTCCTCTGCAGTAATGTGTGTTACAGAGTGTACTGTGCATCAGTCCTCTGTAATAATGTGTGTTAGAGTGTGTACTGTGCACCAGTCCTCCTTAATAATGTGTTACAGGGTGTACTGTCCATCAGTCCTCTGTAGTAATATGTGTTATAGGATGTACTGTGTATCAGTCCAATGTAATAATGTGTGTTAGAGGGTGTACTGTGCATCAATCCTCCCTAATAATTTGTGTGAGAGTGTGTAATATGCATCAGCCCTCTGAAATAATGTGTATTAAAAGGTCTACTATGCATAAGCCCTTTTTAATAATGTGTTTTAGAATGAGGACTGTGCATCAGTCCTCTGTAATAATGTGTGTTAGAGGGTGTACTGTGCACCTGTCCTCTGTAATAATGTGTGTTAGAGGGTGTGCTGTGCACCAGTACTCTGTAATAATGTGTGTTAGAGAGTCTACGGTGCACCAGTCCTCTGTAATAATGTGTTTTAGACTTTGTACTGTGCATCAGTCCTCTGCAGTAATGTGTCTTACAGAGTATACTGTGCATCAGTCCTCTGCAGTAATGTGTGATAGAGAGTGTACTGTACATCAGTCCTCTGTAATAATGTATGTTAGAGGGTGTACTGTGCTTCAGTCCTCTGTAATAATGGCTTTAACATTGTGTACTGTGCATCAGTCCTCTGTAAAAATGGGTGTAAGAGTGTGAACTGTACATCAGTCCTCTGAAATAATGTGTGTTACACTTTGTACTGTGCATCAGTCTTGTGTAATAATGTGTGTTACAGTGTGTACTGTGCATAAGTCCTCTGTAATAATGTTTGTTAGAGTGTGTACTGTTAGTTAGTCCTCTGTAATAATGTGTGTTAAAGGGTGTACTGTCTCCAAGTCCTCTGTAATAATGTGTGATAGAGAGTGTACTGTGCATCAGTCCTCTGTAATAATGGGTGTTAGAGGGTGTACTGTGCATCAGTCCTCTGAAATAAAGTGTGTTAGAGGGTGTACACTGCATCTGTTTTCTGTAATAATGGGTGTTAGAGTGTGGACTATGCATCAGTCCTCTGTAATAATGGGTGTTAAAGTCTGAAATGTACATCAGTCCTCTGTAATAATGTGTATTACACTTAATACTATGCATCAGTCCTCTGTAATAATGTGTGTTACAGTGTGTACTGTGCATCAGTCCTGTGTAATAATGTGTGTTAGAGGGTGTACTTTGCATCAGTGTTCTGTAATAATGGGTGTTAAGGTGTCTACTGTGCATCAGCCCTCTGTAATAATGTGTGTTACAGTGTGTACAGTCCACAAGTCCTCTGTAATAATGTGTGATAGAGAGTGTACTGTGCAACAGTCCTCTGTTATAATGTGTGTTAGAGGGGGTACTGTGCATCAGCCCTCTGAAATAAGGTGTATTAGAGGGCGTACAGTACATCAGTCCTCTGTAATAATGTGTGTTAGAGGGTGTACTATGCTTCAGTCCTCTGTAATAATGGCCGTAACATCGTGTACTGTGCACCAGGCCTCTGTAATAATGTGTGTTAGATGGTGTACTGTCTATCAGTCCTCCTTAATCATGTGTGTCTGAGTGTGTAGTGTCCAATAGTCCTATGTAATAATGTGCGTTAGAGTGTGTACTATGCATCAGTCCTCTGTAATAATGCATGTTACAGTGTGTACTGTGCATCAGTCCTCTGTACTGTGTGTTAGAGGGTGTACTGTGCGTCAGTCCTCCTTAATAATGTGTAAAAGTGTGTACTGTAAATCAGTCCTTCTTAATATTGTGTGTTAGAGGGTGCACTGTGCATCAGTCCTCTGTAGTAATGTGTGTTATAGGATGCACTGTGCATTCGCCCTTTTTAATGTGTGTTAAAGTGTAAAGTGTATACTGTCCATCAGTCCTCTGTAATAATGTGTGTTAGAGTGTGTACTGTGCATAAGTCCTCTGTAATAATGTGTGTTAGAGGGTATACTGTGCATCAGTGTTCTGTAATTATGAGTGTTAAAATTTCTACTGTGCATCATTCCTCTATAATAATGTATGCTAGAGTGTGTACTGTGCACCAGTCCTCTGAAGTAATGTGTGTTAGTAGGTGTACTGTGCACCATTCCTCTGTAATAATGTGTGATTGAGAGTGTACTGTGCACCAGTCCTCTGTAATAATGTGTGTTACAGTGTGTACTGTGCATGAGACCTCTCTAATAATGTGTGTTTGAGTGTGTACTGTGCATCTGTCCACTGTAATGATGTGTGTTAGACTGTGTACATCAGTCCTTTGTAATAATGTGTGCTAGAGTGTGTACTGTGCATCAGTCCTTTTTAGTAATGTGTGCTACAGTGTGTACTCTGTATAAGTCCTCTGTAATAATGTGTGTTACAGTGTGTACTGTGCATCAGTCCTCTTTAATGCATGTTAGAAGGTGTACTGTGCATCAGACCTCCTTAATAATGTGTGTTAGAGTGTGTACCATGCATCAGTCTTCCTTAGTAATGTGTGTTAGAGGGTGTACTGTGTTTCAGTTCTCTGTAGTAATATGTGTTAGAGGGTGTCCTGTGCATCATTCCTCTTTTCATATGTGTAACAATGTGCACTGTGCATCAATCCTTTGAAAAATGTGTGTTACAGAGTGTACTGTGCATCAGTCCTCTGTAATAATGTGTGTTACAGTTTGTACTGTGCATCAGTTCTCTGTAATAATGTGTGTTCCAGTATGTACTGGCACCAGTCCCCTGTAATAATGTGTATTAGAGAGTGTACTGTGTATAAGTCCTCTGTAGTAATCTGTGTTAGATGGTGTACTGTGCATCAGTGTTCTGTAATAATGGGTGTTAAGATGTCTACTGTGCATCAGTCCTTTGTAATAATGTGTGCTACAGTGTGTAGTGTGCATCATTCCTCTATAATAATGTGTGCTACAGTGTGTACTGTGCACCATTCCTCTGAAGTAATGTGTGTTAGTAGGTGTACTGTGCACCAGTCCTCTGTAATAATGTGTGATAGAGAGTGTACTGTGCAAGAGTCCTCTGTAATAATGAGTGTTAGAGGGTGTACTGTGCATCAGTCCTCTGTAATAATGTGTGTCAGAGGGCGTACAGTGCATCTGTCCTCTTTAATACTGGGTGTTAGAGTGTGTACTGTGCATCAGTCCTCTTTAATAATGTGTGTTTGTGTGTGTATTGTGCATAAGTCCTTTGTAATAATGTGTGTTAGAGTGTGTACTGTGAATCAGTCCTCCTTAGTAATGTGTGTTACAGTGTATACTGTCCATTGGTTCTCTGTAATAATGCATGTTACAGTGTGCACTGTGCATCAGTCCTCTGTAATAATGTCTGTTAGAGGGTGTACTGTGCATCAGTCCTCCTTAATAATGTGTAAAAGTGTGTACTGTAAATCAGTTGTCCTTAATATTGTGTGTTAGAGGGTGCACTGTGCATCATTCCTCTGTAGTAATGTGTGTTAAAGGATGTACTGTGCATTAGCTCTTTTCAATGTGTGATAGAGTGTGTACTGTCCATCAGTCCTCTGTAATAATGTGTGTTAGAGTGTGTACTGTGCATCAGTCCTTTGTAATGATGTGTGTTGCAGTGTGTACTGTGCTTCAGTCCTCTGTAATAATATGTGTTACAGTATGTACCGTGCAACAGTCCTCTGTAACAATGTGTGTTAGAGGGTGAACTGTGCATAAGTCCTCTGTAATAATGGGTGTTATAGGGCGTATTGTGCACCAGTACTCTGTAATAATGTGTTGGGGGGTGTACTGTGCATCATCCTCTGCAATAATGTGAGTCAGAGATTGCAATGTGCACCAGTCCTCAGTAATAATGTGTGTTAGTGTGTGTAATGTGCATCCGTCCTCTGTAATAATGTGTGTTAGAGTGAGTACTGTGCATCAGTCCTCTGTAATAATGTGTCTTACAGGGTGTACTGTGCATCAGTCCTCTGTGATAATGATTGTTAGAGTGGGAAATGTGCATCATTCCTCTGTAATAATGTGTGCTAGAGTGTGGGTTGTGCATGAGTCCTCTCTAATAATGTGTGTTTGAGTGTGTACTGTGCATCAGTCCTTTGCTACAATGTGTGTTAGAGTGTGTACTGTGCATCAGTCCTCCTTAGTAATGTGTGTGACAGTGTGTACTCATCATCAGTCATTTGTAATAATGTGTGTTACAGTGTGTACTGTGCATCAGTCCTTGTTAATGCGTGTTAGAAGGTGTAATGTTAATCAGATTTCCTTAATAATGTGTGTTAGAGTGTGTACAGTGCATCAGTCCTCCTTAATAATGTGTGATAGAGGGTGTACTGTGCTTCAGTCCTCTGTAGTAATGTGTTTTAGAGGGTGTACTGTGCATCAGTCCTCCTTTAATAATGTGTGTAAAAATGTGCACTGTGCATCAGTCTTTTGTAATAATGTGTGTTACAAAGTGTACTGTGCATCAGTCCTCTGTAATAATGTGTGTTACAGTTTGTACTGTGTAGCAGTTCTGTGTAATAATGTGTGTTCCAGTGTGTATTGTGCACCAGTCCTCTGTAATAATGTGTGTTAGAGGGTGTACTGTGCATATGTCCTCTGTAGTAATGTGTGTTAGAGGGTGTACTGTGCATCAGTGTTCTGTAATAATGGGTGTTAAGGTGTCTACTGTGCATCAGCCCTCTGTAATAATGTGTGTTACAGTGTGTACTGTGCATCAGTCCTCTCTAATAATGTGTGGTAGAGTGTGTCCTGTGCACCAGTCCTCTGAAGTAATGTGTGTTAGTTGGTGTACTGTGCATCAGTCTTCTGTAATAATGTGTGTCACAGTATGAAGTGTGCATCAGTCCTCTATAATAATGTGTGTTAGAGGGTGTACTGTGCACCAGTTTTCTGTAATAATGTGTGTTAGAGGGTGTACTGTGCATCAGTCCTCTGTAATAATGTGTGCTACAGTATTTACTGTGCATCAGTCCTCTGTAATAATGTGTTAGATGGTGTACTGTGCATCAGTCCCCTGTAATAAAGTGTGTTAGAAGGTGTACTGTGCTTCAGTCCTCTGTAATAATGGCTGTAACACTGTGTACTGTGCACCAGGCCTCTGTAATTATGTGTGTTAGATGGTGTACTGTACACCAGTTTTCCTTAATCATGTGTGTTTGAGTGTGTAGTATGCAAAAGTCTTATGTAATAATGTGTGTTAGAGGGTGTACTGTGCATCAGTGTTCTGTAATAATGGTTGTTAAGATGTCTACTGTGCATCAGTCCTCTATACTAATGTGTGTTACAGTGTGTACTGTGTATCATTCCTCTATAATAATGTATGCTAGAGTGTGTACTGTGCATCACTCCTCTGTAGTAATGTGTGTTAGATAGTGTAGTGTGCATCAGTCCTTTGTAATAATATGTGCTAGAGTGTGTACTGTGCATCAGCCTTTTTAGTAATGTCTGCTACACTGTGTACTCTGCATCAGTCCTCTGTAATAATGTGTGTTACAGTGTGTACTGTGCATCAGTCCTCTTTAATGCATGTTAAAAGGTGTACTGTGCATCAGACATCCTTAATAATGCATGTCAGAGTGTGTACTGTGCATCAGTCCTCCTTAATAATGTGTGTTAGAGGGTGTACTGTGCTTCAGTCCTCTGTAGTAATATGTGTTAGAGGGTGCACTGTGCATCAGTCCTCTTTTCATAATGTGTGTAACAATGTGCACTGTGCATCAGTCCTTTGAAATAATGTGCGTTACAGGGCCCACTGCGCATCAGTCTTCTGTAATAATGTGTGTTACAGTTTGTACTGAGCATCAGTTCTCTGTAATGTAAGGTTCAGTATGTACTGGCACCAGCCTCTGTAATAATGTGTGTTAGAGAGTGTACTGTGTATAAGTCCTCTGTAGTAATGTGTGTTAGAGGGTGTACTGTGCATCAGTGTTCTGTAATAATGGTTGTTAAGAGGTCTACTGTGCATCAGTCCTCTATACTAATGTGTGTTACAGTGTGTACTGTGTATCATTCCTCTATAATAATGTGTGCTAGAGTGTGTACTGTGCACCAGTCCTCTGAAGTAATGTGTGTTAATAGGTGTACTGTGCACCAGTCCTCTGCAATAACGTGTGTCAGAGATAGCACTGTGCACCAGTCCTCTGTAATAATTTGTGTTAGAGTGTGTACTGTGCATCACTCCTCTGTAGTAATGTGTGTTAGAGGGTGTACTGTGCATCAGTGTTCTGTAATAATGGGTGTTAAGATG
This sequence comes from Protopterus annectens, assembly GCF_019279795.1. Lineage (NCBI taxonomy): Eukaryota > Metazoa > Chordata > Ceratodontiformes > Protopteridae > Protopterus > Protopterus annectens. The sequence goes on from NC_056739.1 coordinate 390,351,857, forward strand.
TCTACTGTGCATCAGTCCTCTATACTAATGTGTGTTATAGTGTGTACTGTGCATCATTCCTCTATAATAATGTGTGCTAGAGTGCGTACTGTGCACCAGTCCTCTGAAGTAATGTGTGTTAGTAGGTGTACTGGTCACCATTCTCTGCAATAATGTGTGTCAGAGAGGGCACTGTGCACCAGTCTTCAGTAATAATGTGTGTTAGAGTGTGTACTGTGCATCAGTCCTCTGTAATAATGTGTGTTACAGGGTGTACTGTGCATCGGTCCTCTGTGATAATATTTGTTAGAGTGGGTACTGTGCATCATTTGTTTGTAATAATGTGTGTTAGAGTGTGCACTGTGCATCAGTCCTCCTTAACCATGTGTGTTAGAGGGTCTGCTGCACATCAGTCCTCTGTCACAATGTGTTTTAGATGGTGTACTATGCTTCAGTCCTCTGTAATAATGTGTGGTAGAGGGTGTGCTGTACATCAGTCCTCTGTAATAATGTGTGTTACAGTGTATACTGTGCATGATTCCTCTCTAATAATGTGTGTTTGAGTGTGTTCTGTGCATCAGTCCTTTGTAGTAATGTGTATTAGACTGTGTACTTATTGGTATTAATTAACCAGTTGAATCCAAATGTAAAGGTTACTAAACCTATTAAACTATGCTTGCTCCCTCCTGCCTGCTATAACATTATAGAAACCTTATTACAGTATACATAAAACTTCTAACACTGTTAGTAGTACATTTTTTGACCTAAAACTTTAATATTTAATTACTAATATCATTTATACATACAAAATATAAAATATAAAATATAGAATATGGGGAATCTCAATAAATTACAGTATCATGGACAGCCCCAAAGTAATAATGATAAATATTAAAATACGTATTAAACTATCATAAATATAATAAATGTTCACTACAAGTGTACAATATATAAATATATAAATGTAAAAAATATTCAAATATTAAAACTATAGTTGGAAGGGGATAGCCAAAATGTACCTAAACTAAGAATAAACCTTGTAAGTTGTACCTAATAAAAGAATTTTGAGGAAGTAGTAATCGATTATTTGGTCTTTACCTGTCTACCTTGCCTCTTTAATGCATGTTAGAAGGTGTACTGTGCATCAGACCTCCTTAATAATTTGTGTTAGAGTGTGTACTGTGCATCAGTCCTCCTTAATAAAGTGTGTTAGAGGGTGTACTGTGATTCAGTCCTCTGTAGTAATATGTGTTAGAGGGTGTACTGTGCATCAGTCCTCTTTTCATAATGTGTGCAACAAAGTGCACTCTGCATCAGTCCTTTGAAATAATGTGGGTTACAGAGTGTACTGTGCATCAGTCCTCTGAAATAATGTGTGTTACAGTTTGTACTGTGTATCAGTTCTCTGTAATAATGTATGTACCAGTATGTACTGGCACCAGTCCTCTGTAATAATGTGTGTTAGAGAGTGTTCTGTGTATAAGTCCTCTGTGTGCTAGACGGTGTACTCTGCATCAGTGTTCTGTAATAATGGGTGTTACGATGTTTACTGTGCATCAGTCCTCTGTAATAAATTGTGTTACAGTGTGTACTGTGCATCATTCCACTATAATAATGTGGGCTAGAATGTGCACTGTGCACCAGTCCTTTGAAGTAATGTGTGTTAATAGGTGTACTGTGCACCAGTCCTCTGTGATAATGTGTGATTGAGAGTGTACTGTGCATCAGTCCTCTGAAATAATGTGTGTTACAGTTTGTACTGTGTATCAGTTCTCTGTAATAATGTATGTACCAGTATGTACTGGCACCAGTCCTCTGTAATAATGTGTGTTAGAGAGTGTTCTGTGTATAAGTCCTCTGTGTGCTAGACGGTGTACTCTGCATCAGTGTTCTGTAATAATGGGTGTTACGATGTTTACTGTGCATCAGTCCTCTGTAATAAATTGTGTTACAGTGTGTACTGTGCATCATTCCACTATAATAATGTGGGCTAGAATGTGTACTGTGCACCAGTCCTTTGAAGTAATGTGTGTTAATAGGTGTACTGTGCACCAGTCCTCTGTGATAATGTGTGATTGAGAGTGTACTGTGTATAAGTCCTCTGTAGTAATCTGTGTTAGATGGTGTACTGTGCATCAGTGTTCTGTAATAATGGGTGTTAAGATGTCTACTGTGCATCAGTCCTTTGTAATAATGTGTGCTACAGTGTGTAGTGTGCATCATTCCTCTATAATAATGTGTGCTACAGTGTGTACTGTGCACCAGTCCTCTGAAGTAATGTGTGTTAGTAGGTGTACTGTGCACCAGTCCTCTGTAATAATGTGTGATAGAGAGTGTACTGTGCAAGAGTCCTCTGTAATAATGAGTGTTAGAGGGTGTACTGTGCATCAGTCCTCTGTAATAATGTGTGTCAGAGGGCGTACAGTGCATCTGTCCTCTTTAATACTGGGTGTTAGAGTGTGTACTGTGCATCAGTCCTCTTTAATAATGTGTGTTTGTGTGTGTATTGTGCATAAGTCCTTTGTAATAATGTGTGTTAGAGTGTGTACTGTGAATCAGTCCTCCTTAGTAATGTGTGTTACAGTGTATACTGTCCATTGGTTCTCTGTAATAATGCATGTTACAGTGTGCACTGTGCATCAGTCCTCTGTAATAATGTCTGTTAGAGGGTGTACTGTGCATCAGTCCTCCTTAATAATGTGTAAAAGCGTGTACTGTGCATCAGTCCTCCTTAATAATGTGTTACAGGGTGTACTGTCCATCAGTCCTCTGTAGTAATATGTGTTATAGGATGTACTGTGTATCAGTCCAATGTAATAATGTGTGTTAGAGGGTGTACTGTGCATCAATCCTCCCTAATAATTTGTGTGAGAGTGTGTAATATGCATCAGCCCTCTGAAATAATGTGTATTAAAAGGTCTACTATGCATAAGCCCTTTTTAATAATGTGTTTTAGAATGAGGACTGTGCATCAGTCCTCTGTAATAATGTGTGTTAGAGGGTGTACTGTGCACCTGTCCTCTGTAATAATGTGTGTTAGAGGGTGTGCTGTGCACCAGTCCTCTGTAATAATGTGTTTTAGACTTTGTACTGTGCATCAGTCCTCTGCAGTAATGTGTGTTACAGAGTGTACTGTGCATCAGTCCTCTGCAGTAATGTGTGTTACAGTGTACTGTGCATCAGTCCTCTGTAATAATGTGTGTTAGAGGGGTTACTGTGCATCAGTCCTATGTAATAATGGGTGTTAGAGTGTAAAATGTACATCAGCCCTCTGTAATAATGTGTGCTACACTGTGTACTGTGCATCAGTCCTCTGTAATAATGTGTGTTACAGTGTGTACTGTGCATCAGTCCTCTGTAATAATGTGTGTTAGAGTGTGTGCTGTTAATTAGTCTTCTGTAATAATGTGTGTTAAAGGGTGGACAGTCCACAAGTCCTCTGTAATAATGTGTATTAGAGGGTGTACTGTGCATCAGTCCTCTGAAATAAAGTGTGTTAGAGGGTGTACATTGCATCTGTTTTCTGTAATAATGGGTGTTAGAGTGTGGACTATGCATCAGTCCTCTGTAATAATGGGTGTTAAAGTCTGAAATGTACACCAGTCCTCTGTAATAATGTGTATTACACTGTATACTATGCACCAGTCCTCTGTAATAATGTGTGCTACAGTGTGTACTGTGCATCAGTCCAGTGTAATAATGTGTGTTACAGTGTGTACAGTCCACAAGTCCTCTGTAATAATGTGTGATAGAGAGTGTAATGTGCAACAGTCCTCTGTTATAATGTGTGTTAGAGGGGGTACTGTGCATCAGCCCTCTGAAATAAGGTGTGTTAGAGGGCGTGCAGTACATCAGTCCTCTGTAATAATGTGTGTTAGAGGGTGTACTATGCTTCAGTCCTCTGTAATAATGGCCGTAACATTGTGTACTGTGCACCAGGCCTCTGTAATAATGTGTGTTAGATGGTGTACTGTCTATCAGTCCTCCTTAATCATGTGTGTCTGAGTGTGTAGTGTCTAATAGACCTCTGTAATAATGTGCGTTAGAATGTGTACTATGCATCAGTCCTCTGTAATAATGCATGTTACAGTGTGTACTGTGCATCAGTCTTCTGTAATGTGTGTTAGAGGGTGTACTGTGCGTCAGTCCTCCTTAATAATGTGTAAAAGTGTGTACTGTAAATCAGTCCTTCTTAATATTATGTGTTAGAGGGTGCACTGTGCATCAGTCCTCTGTAGTAATGTGTGTTATAGGATGTACTGTGCATTAGCCCTTTTTAATGTGTGTTAAAGTGTGTACTGTCCATCAGTCCTCTGTAATAATGTGTGTTAGAGTGTGTACTGTGCATCAGTTCACTATAAGTATGTGTGTTACAGTGTGTACTGTGCATCAGTCCTCTTTAATAATATGTGTTACAGTATGTACAGTGCAACAGTCCTCTGTAATAATGTGTGTTAGAGGGTGTACTGTACAAACGTCCTCTGTAATAACGGGTGTTAGAGGGTGTACTGTGCACCAGTACTCTGTAATAATGTGTGTTAGTGGGTGTACTGTGCACCATTCCTCTGCAATAATGTATGTCAGAGAGTGCAATGTGCACCAGTCCTCAGTAATAATGTGTGTTAGAGTGTGTACTGTGCATCAGTCCTCTGTAATAATGTGTGTTAGAGTGAGTACTGTACATCAGTCCTCTGTAATTATGTGTGTTACAGGGTGTACTGTGCATCAGTCCTCTATGATAATGTTTGTTAGAGTGGGTAATGTGCACCATTCCTCTGTAATAATGTGTGTTAGAGTGTGTACCATGCATCAGTCCTCCCTAATCATGTGTGTTAGTGGGTCTACTGCACAACAGTCCTCTGTAACACTGTGTTTTAGATGGTGTACTCTGATTCAGTCCTCTGTAATAATGTGTGTTTTATTGTGTACTGTGCATCATTCCTCTGTAATAATGGGTGTTACTTTGTGTACTGTGCATCAGTCCTCTGCAGTAATGTGGGTTAAAGGGTGTACTGTGCACCATTCCTCTTTAATAATGTGTGTTAGAGGGTGTAACGCACATCAGTTCTCTGTAATAATATGTGATACAGTGTGTGTTGTGCATGAGTCCTCTCTAATAATGTGTGTTTGAGTGTGTACTGTGCATCATTCCTTTACAATAATGTGTGTTAAAGTGTGTACTGTGCATCAGTCCTCTTTAATAATGTGTGATAGAGGGTGTACTGTGTTTCAGTCCCCTGTAGTAATGTGTGTTAGAGGGTGTACTGTGCATCAGTCCTCCTTTAATAATGTGTCTAAAAGTATGTACTGTGCATCAGTCCTATGTAATAATGTGTGTTACAGTTTGTACTGTGCATCAGTTCTCTGTAATAATGTGTGTTCCAGTGTGTACTGTGAACCAGTCCTCTGTAATAATGTGTGTTAGAGGGTGTACTGTGCATATGTCCTCTGTAGTAATGTGTGTTAGAGGGTGTACTGTGCATCAGTGTTCTGTAATAATGAGTGCTAAGGTGTCTACTGTGCATTAGCCCTCTGTAATAATGTGTGTTACAGTGTGTACTGTGCATCAGTCCTCTATTAATGTGTGGTAGAGTGTGTCCTGTGCACCAGTCCTCTGAAGTAATGTGTGTTAGACGGGGTACTGTGCATCAGCCCTCTGAAATAAGGTGTGTTAGAGGGCATACAGTACATCAGTCCTCTGTAATAGTGTGTGTTAGAGGGTGTACTATGCTTCAGTCCTCTGTAATAATGACTGTAACATTGTGTACTGTGCACCAGGCCTCTGTAATAATGTGTGTTACATGGTGTACTGTCTATCAGTCCTCCTTAATCATGTGTGTTACAGTGTATACTGTCCATCACTTCTCTTAATAATGCATGTTACAGTGTGTACTGTGTATCAGTCCTCTGTAATAATGTGTGTTAGAGGGTGTACTGTGCATCAGTCCTCCTTAATAATGTGTAAAAGTGTGTACTGTAAATCAGTTGTCCTTAATATTGTGTGTTAGAGGGTGCACTGTGCATCAGTCCTCTGTAGTAATGTGTGTTAAAGGATGTACTGTGCATTAGCTCTTTTCAATGTGTGATAGAGTGTGTACTGTCCATCAGTCCTCTGTAATAATGTGTGTTAGAGTGTGTACTGTGCATCAGTCCTTTGTAATGATGTGTGTTGCAGTGTGTACTGTGCTTCAGTCCTCTGTAATAATATGTGTTACAGTATGTACCGTGCAACAGTCCTCTGTAACAATGTGTGTTAGAGGGTGAACTGTGCATAAGTCCTCTGTAATAATGGGTGTTATAGGGCGTATTGTGCACCAGTACTCTGTAATAATGTGTGTTGGGGGGTGTACTGTGCATCATCCTCTGCAATAATGTGAGTCAGAGATTGCAATGTGCACCAGTCCTCAGTAATAATGTGTGTTAGTGTGTGTAATGTGCATCCGTCCTCTGTAATAATGTGTGTTAGAGTGAGTACTGTGCATCAGTCCTCTGTAATAATGTGTCTTACAGGGTGTACTGTGCATCAGTCCTCTGTGATAATGATTGTTAGAGTGGGAAATGTGCATCATTCCTCTGTAATAATGTGTGCTAGAGTGTGGGTTGTGCATGAGTCCTCTCTAATAATGTGTGTTTGAGTGTGTACTGTGCATCAGTCCTTTGCTACAATGTGTGTTAGAGTGTGTACTGTGCATCAGTCCTCCTTAGTAATGTGTGTGACAGTGTGTACTCATCATCAGTCATTTGTAATAATGTGTGTTACAGTGTGTACTGTGCATCAGTCCTTGTTAATGCGTGTTAGAAGGTGTAATGTTAATCAGATTTCCTTAATAATGTGTGTTAGAGTGTGTACAGTGCATCAATCCTCCTTAATAATGTGTGATAGAGGGTGTACTGTGCTTCAGTCCTCTGTAGTAATGTGTTTTAGAGGGTGTACTGTGCATCAGTCCTCCTTTAATAATGTGTGTAAAAATGTGCACTGTGCATCAGTCTTTTGTAATAATGTGTGTTACAAAGTGTACTGTGCATCAGTCCTCTGTAATAATGTGTGTTACAGTTTGTACTGTGTAGCAGTTCTGTGTAATAATGTGTGTTCCAGTGTGTATTGTGCACCAGTCCTCTGTAATAATGTGTGTTAGAGGGTGTACTGTGCATATGTCCTCTGTAGTAATGTGTGTTAGAGGGTGTACTGTGCATCAGTGTTCTGTAATAATGGGTGTTAAGGTGTCTACTGTGCATCAGCCCTCTGTAATAATGTGTGTTACAGTGTGTACTGTGCATCAGTCCTCTCTAATAATGTGTGGTAGAGTGTGTCCTGTGCACCAGTCCTCTGAAGTAATGTGTGTTAGTTGGTGTACTGTGCATCAGTCTTCTGTAATAATGTGTGTCACAGTATGAAGTGTGCATCAGTCCTCTATAATAATGTGTGTTAGAGGGTGTACTGTGCACCAGTTTTCTGTAATAATGTGTGTTAGAGGGTGTACTGTGCATCAGTCCTCTGTAATAATGTGTGCTACAGTATTTACTGTGCATCAGTCCTCTGTAATAATGTGTTAGATGGTGTACTGTGCATCAGTCCCCTGTAATAAAGTGTGTTAGAAGGTGTACTGTGCTTCAGTCCTCTGTAATAATGGCTGTAACATTGTGTACTGTGCACCAGGCCTCTGTAATTATGTGTGTTAGATGGTGTACTGTACACCAGTTTTCCTTAATCATGTGTGTTTGAGTGTGTAGTATGCAAAAGTCTTATGTAATAATGTGTGTTAGAGGGTGTACTGTGCATCAGTGTTCTGTAATAATGGTTGTTAAGATGTCTACTGTGCATCTGTCCTCTATACTAATGTGTGTTACAGTGTGTACTGTGTATCATTCCTCTATAATAATGTATGCTAGAGTGTGTACTGTGCATCACTCCTCTGTAGTAATGTGTGTTAGATAGTGTAGTGTGCATCAGTCCTTTGTAATAATATGTGCTAGAGTGTGTACTGTGCATCAGCCTTTTTAGTAATGTCTGCTACACTGTGTACTCTGCATCAGTCCTCTGTAATAATGTGTGTTACAGTGTGTACTGTGCATCAGTCCTCTTTAATGCATGTTAAAAGGTGTACTGTGCATCAGACATCCTTAATAATGCATGTCAGAGTGTGTACTGTGCATCAGTCCTCCTTAATAATGTGTGTTAGAGGGTGTACTGTGCTTCAGTCCTCTGTAGTAATATGTGTTAGAGGGTGCACTGTGCATCAGTCCTCTTTTCATAATGTGTGTAACAATGTGCACTGTGCATCAGTCCTTTGAAATAATGTGCGTTACAGGGGGTACTGCGCATCAGTCTTCTGTAATAATGTGTGTTACAGTTTGTACTGAGCATCAGTTCTCTGTAATGTAAGGTTCAGTATGTACTGGCACCAGCCTCTGTAATAATGTGTGTTAGAGAGTGTACTGTGTATAAGTCCTCTGTAGTAATGTGTGTTAGAGGGTGTACTGTGCATCAGTGTTCTGTAATAATGGTTGTTAAGAGGTCTACTGTGCATCAGTCCTCTATACTAATGTGTGTTACAGTGTGTACTGTGTATCATTCCTCTATAATAATGTGTGCTAGAGTGTGTACTGTGCACCAGTCCTCTGAAGTAATGTGTGTTAATAGGTGTACTGTGCACCAGTCCTCTGCAATAACGTGTGTCAGAGATAGCACTGTGCACCAGTCCTCTGTAATAATTTGTGTTAGAGTGTGTACTGTGCATCACTCCTCTGTAGTAATGTGTGTTAGAGGGTGTACTGTGCATCAGTGTTCTGTAATAATGGGTGTTAAGATGTCTACTGTGCATCAGTCCTCTATACTAATGTGTGTTATAGTGTGTACTGTGCATCATTCCTCTATAATAATGTGTGCTAGAGTGTACTGTGCACCAGTCCTCTGAAGTAATGTGTGTTAGTAGGTGTACTGGTCACCATTCTCTGCAATAATGTGTGTCAGAGAGGGCACTGTGCACCAGTCTTCAGTAATAATGTGTGTTAGAGTGTGTACTGTGCATCAGTCCTCTGTAATAATGTGTGTTACAGGGTGTACTGTGCATCGGTCCTCTGTGATAATATTTGTTAGAGTGGGTACTGTGCATCATTTGTTTGTAATAATGTGTGTTAGAGTGTGCACTGTGCATCAGTCCTCCTTAACCATGTGTGTTAGAGGGTCTGCTGCACATCAGTCCTCTGTCACAATGTGTTTTAGATGGTGTACTATGCTTCAGTCCTCTGTAATAATGTGTGGTAGAGGGTGTGCTGTACATCAGTCCTCTGTAATAATGTGTGTTACAGTGTATACTGTGCATGATTCCTCTCTAATAATGTGTGTTTGAGTGTGTTCTGTGCATCAGTCCTTTGTAGTAATGTGTGTTAGACTGTGTACTTATTGGTATTAATTAACCAGTTGAATCCAAATGTAAAGGTTACTAAACCTATTAAACTATGCTTGCTCCCTCCTGCCTGCTATAACATTATAGAAACCTTATTACAGTATACATAAAACTTCTAACACTGTTAGTAGTACATTTTTTGACCTAAAACTTTAATATTTAATTACTAATATCATTTATACATACAAAATATAAAATATAAAATATAGAATATGGGGAATCTCAATAAATTACAGTATCATGGACAGCCCCAAAGTAATAATGATAAATATTAAAATACGTATTAAACTATCATAAATATAATAAATGTTCACTACAAGTGTACAATATATAAATATATAAATGTAAAAAATATTCAAATATTAAAACTATAGTTGGAAGGGGATAGCCAAAATGTACCTAAACTAAGAATAAACCTTGTAAGTTGTACCTAATAAAAGAATTTTGAGGAAGTAGTAATCGATTATTTGGTCTTTACCTGTCTACCTTGCCTCTTTAATGCATGTTAGAAGGTGTACTGTGCATCAGACCTCCTTAATAATTTGTGTTAGAGTGTGTACTGTGCATCAGTCCTCCTTAATAAAGTGTGTTAGAGGGTGTACTGTGCTTCAGTCCTCTGTAGTAATATGTGTTAGAGGGTGTACTGTGCATCAGTCCTCTTTTCATAATGTGTGCAACAAAGTGCACTCTGCATCAGTCCTTTGAAATAATGTGGGTTACAGAGTGTACTGTGCATCAGTCCTCTGAAATAATGTGTGTTACAGTTTGTACTGTGTATCAGTTCTCTGTAATAATGTATGTACCAGTATGTACTGGCACCAGTCCTCTGTAATAATGTGTGTTAGAGAGTGTTCTGTGTATAAGTCCTCTGTGTGCTAGACGGTGTACTCTGCATCAGTGTTCTGTAATAATGGGTGTTACGATGTTTACTGTGCATCAGTCCTCTGTAATAAATTGTGTTACAGTGTGTACTGTGCATCATTCCACTATAATAATGTGGGCTAGAATGTGTACTGTGCACCAGTCCTTTGAAGTAATGTGTGTTAATAGGTGTACTGTGCACCAGTCCTCTGTGATAATGTGTGATTGAGAGTGTACTGTGCATCAGTCCTCTGTAATAATGTGTGTTACAGTGTGTACTGTGCATCAGTCCTCTCTAATAATGAGTGTTTGAGTGCATGCTGTGCATCTGTCCTCTGTAATAATGTGTGTTAGACTGTGTATTGTGCCTCAGTCTTTTGTAATAATGTGTGTTACAGAGTGTATTGTGCATCAGTCCTCTGTAATAATGTGTGTTACAGTTTGTACTGTGCATCAGTTCTCTGTAATAATGCGTGTTCCAGTATGTACTGGCACCAGTCCTCTGTAATAATGTGTGTTAGAGAGTGTTCTGTGTATAAGTCCTCTGTGTGCTAGATGGTGTACTCTGCCATCAGTGTTCTGTAATAATGGGTGTTAAGATGTTTACTGTGCATCAGTCATCTGTAATAAATTGTGTTATAGTGTGTACTGTGCATCATTCCTCTATAATAATGTGTGCTAGCATGTGTACTGTACACCAGTCCTCTGAAGTAGTGTGTGTTAGTAGGTGTATTGTGCACCAGTCCTCTGTAATAATGTGATAGAGAGTGTGCTGTGTAACAGTCCTCTGTAATAATGAGTGTTAGAGGGTGTACTGTGCATCAGTCCTCTGTAATAATGTGTGTTAGAGGGCATACAGCATCTGTCTTCTGTATATACTGGGTGTTAGAGTGTCTACTGTGCATCAGTCCTTCTTAGTAATGTGTGCTACAGTGTATACTGTCCATTGATTCTCTGTAATAACGTATGTTACAGCGCACTGTGCATACGTCCTCTGTAATAATGTGGGTTAGAGGGTGTACTGTGCATCAGTCCTCCTTAATAATGTAAAGTAAGTGTGTACTGTGCATCAGTCCTCCTTAATAATGTGTTACAGGGTGTACTGTCCATCAGTCCTCTGTGAAAATATTTGTTATAGGATGCACTATGTATCAGTCCTCTGTAATACTGTGTGTTAAAGGGTGTACTGTGCATCAGTCCTCCTTAATAATGTGTGAGAGTGTGTAATATGCATCAGCCCTGTGTAATAATGTGTATTAAAAGGTGTACTGTGCATCCGCCCTTTTTAATAATGTTTGTTAGAGTGAGGACTGTGCATCAGTCCTCTGTAATAATGTGTGTTAGAGGGTGTACTGTGCACCTGTCCTCTGTAATAATGTGTGTTAGAGGGTGTACTGTGCACCAGTACTCCGTAATAATGTGTTAGAGGGTCTACTGTGCATCAGTCCTCTGTAATAATGTCTTTTAGACTGTGTACTGTGCATCAGTCCTCTGCAGTAATGTGTGTTACAGAGTGTACTTTGCATCAGTCCTCTGAAATAATGTGTGTTAGAGGGTGTACTGTGCATCAGTCCTCCATAATAATGGGTGTTAGAGTGTGAAATGTACATCAGTCCTCTGTAATAATGTGTGATACACTGTGTACTGTGCATCAGTCCTCTGTAATAATATGTGTTACAGTGTGCATTGTGCATCTGTCCTGTGTAATAATATGTGTTAGAGTGTGTACTGTTAATTAGTCCTCTGTAATAATGTGTTAAAGGGTGCACGGTCCATAAGTCCTCTGTAATAATGTGTGATAGAGAGTGTACTGTGCAAGAGTCCTCTGTAATAATGAGTGTTAGAGGGTGTACTGTGCATCAGTCCTCTGTAATAATGTGTGTCAGAGGGCGTACAGTGCATCTGTCCTCTTTAATACTGGGTGTTAGAGTGTGTACTGTGCATCAGTCCTCTTTAATAATGTGTGTTTGTGTGTGTATTGTGCATAAGTCTTTTGTAATAATGTGTGTTAGAGTGTGTACTGTGAATCATTCCTCCTTAGTAATGTGTGTTACAGTGTATACTGTCCATTGGTTCTCTGTAATAATGCATGTTACAGTGTGCACTGTGCATCAGTCCTCTGTAATAATGTCTGTTAGAGGGTGTACTGTGCATCAGTCCTCCTTAATAATGTGTAAAAGCGTGTACTGTGCATCAGTCCTCCTTAATAATGTGTTACAGGGTGTACTGTCCATCAGTCCTCTGTAGTAATATGTGTTATAGGATGTACTGTGTATCAGTCCAATGTAATAATGTGTGTTAGAGGGTGTACTGTGCATCAATCCTCCCTAATAATTTGTGTGAGAGTGTGTAATATGCATCAGCCCTCTGAAATAATGTGTATTAAAAGGTCTACTATGCATAAGCCCTTTTTAATAATGTGTTTTAGAATGAGGACTGTGCATCAGTCCTCTGTAATAATGTGTGTTAGAGGGTGTACTGTGCACCTGTCCTCTGTAATAATGTGTGTTAGAGGGTGTGCTGTGCACCAGTCCTCTGTAATAATGTGTTTTAGACTTTGTACTGTGCATCAGTCCTCTGCAGTAATGTGTGTTACAGAGTGTACTGTGCATCAGTCCTCTGCAGTAATGTGTGTTACAGTGTACTGTGCATCAGTCCTCCTTAATAATGTGTTACAGGGTGTACTGTCCATCAGTCCTCTGTAGTAATATGTGTTATAGGATGTACTGTGTATCAGTCCAATGTAATAATGTGTGTTAGAGGGTGTACTGTGCATCAATCCTCCCTAATAATTTGTGTGAGAGTGTGTAATATGCATCAGCCCTCTGAAATAATGTGTATTAAAAGGTCTACTATGCATAAGCCCTTTTTAATAATGTGTTTTAGAATGAGGACTGTGCATCAGTCCTCTGTAATAATGTGTGTTAGAGGGTGTACTGTGCACCTGTCCTCTGTAATAATGTGTGTTAGAGGGTGTGCTGTGCACCAGTACTCTGTAATAATGTGTATTAGAGAGTCTACGGTGCACCAGTCCTCTGTAATAATGTGTTTTAGACTTTGTACTGTGCATCAGTCCTCTGCAGTAATGTGTCTTACAGAGTATACTGTGCATCAGTCCTCTGCAGTAATGTGTGTTACAGAGTGTACTGTGCATCAGTCCTCTGTAATAATGTGTGTTAGAGGGGTTACTGTGCATCAGTCCTCTGTAATAATGGGTGTTAGAGTATGAAATGTACATCAGCCCTCTGTAATAATGTGTGTTACACTGTGTACTGTGCATCAGTTCTCTGTAGTAATGTGTGTGACAGTGTGTACTGTGCATCAGTCCTCTGTAATAATGTGTGTTAGAGTGTGTGCTGTTAATTAGTCCTCTGTAATAATGTGCGTTAAAGGGTGCAAAGTCCACAAGTCCTCTGTAATAATGTGTGATAGAGAGTGTACTGTGCACCAGTCCTCTGTAATAATGTGTGTTAGAGGGTGTACTGTGCATCAGTCCTCTGAAATAAAGTGTGTTAGAGGGTGTACACTGCATCTGTTTTCTGTAATAATGGGTGTTAGAGTGTGGACTATGCATCAGTCCTCTGTAATAATGGGTGTTAAAGTCTGAAATGTACATCAGTCCTCTGTAATAATGTGTATTACACTTAATACTATGCATCAGTCCTCTGTAATAATGTGTGTTACAGTGTGTACTGTGCATCAGTCCTGTGTAATAATGTGTGTTAGAGGGTGTACTTTGCATCAGTGTTCTGTAATAATGGGTGTTAAGGTGTCTACTGTGCATCAGCCCTCTGTAATAATGTGTGTTACAGTGTGTACAGTCCACAAGTCCTCTGTAATAATGTGTGATAGAGAGTGTACTGTGCAACAGTCCTCTGTTATAATGTGTTAGAGGGGTACTGTGCATCAGCCCTCTGAAATAAGGTGTATTAGAGGGCGTACAGTACATCAGTCCTCTGTAATAATGTGTGTTAGAGGGTGTACTATGCTTCAGTCCTCTGTAATAATGGCGTAACATGTATGTGTACTGTGCACCAGGCCTCTGTAATAATGTGTGTTAGATGGTGTACTGTCTATCAGTCCTCCTTAATCATGTGTGTCTGAGTGTGTAGTGTCCAATAGTCCTATGTAATAATGCGTTAGAGTGTACTATGCATCAGTCCTCTGTAATAATGCATGTTACAGTGTGTACTGTGCATCAGTCCTCTGTACTGTGTGTTAGAGGGTGTACTGTGCGTCAGTCCTCCTTAATAATGTGTAAAAGTGTGTACTGTAAATCAGTCCTTCTTAATATTGTGTGTTAGAGGGTGCACTGTGCATCAGTCCTCTGTAGTAATGTGTGTTATAGGATGCACTGTGCATTAGCCCTTTTTAATGTGTGTTAAAGTGTAAAGTGTATACTGTCCATCAGTCCTCTGTAATAATGTGTGTTAGAGTGTGTACTGTGCATAAGTCCTCTGTAATAATGTGTGTTAGAGAGTGTACTGTGTATAAGTCCTCTGTTGTAATGTGTGTTAGAGGGTATACTGTGCATCAGTGTTCTGTAATTATGAGTGTTAAAATTTCTACTGTGCATCATTCCTCTATAATAATGTATGCTAGAGTGTGTACTGTGCACCAGTCCTCTGAAGTAATGTGTGTTAGTAGGTGTACTGTGCACCAGTCCTCTGTAATAATGTGTGATTGAGAGTGTACTGTGCACCAGTCCTCTGTAATAATGTGTGTTACAGTGTGTACTGTGCATGAGACCTCTCTAATAATGTGTGTTTGAGTGTGTACTGTGCATCTGTCCACTGTAATGATGTGTTAGACTGTGTACATCAGTCCTTTGTAATAATGTGTGCTAGAGTGTGTACTGTGCATCAGTCCTTTTTAGTAATGTGTGCTACAGTGTGTACTCTGTATAAGTCCTCTGTAATAATGTGTGTTACAGTGTGTACTGTGCATCAGTCCTCTTTAATGCATGTTAGAAGGTGTACTGTGCATCAGACCTCCTTAATAATGTGTGTTAGAGTGCGTACCATGCATCAGTCTTCCTTAGTAATGTGTGTTAGAGGGTGTACTGTGTTTCAGTTCTCTGTAGTAATATGTGTTAGAGGGTGTCCTGTGCATCATTCCTCTTTTCATATGTGTAACAATGTGCACTGTGCATCAATCCTTTGAAAAATGTGTGTTACAGAGTGTACTGTGCATCAGTCCTCTGTAATAATGTGTGTTACAGTTTGTACTGTGCATCAGTTCTCTGTAATAATGTGTGTTCCAGTATGTACTGGCACCAGTCCCCTGTAATAATGTGTATTAGAGAGTGTACTGTGTATAAGTCCTCTGTAGTAATCTGTGTTAGATGGTGTACTGTGCATCAGTGTTCTGTAATAATGGGTGTTAAGATGTCTACTGTGCATCAGTCCTTTGTAATAATGTGTGCTACAGTGTGTACTGTGCATCAGTCCTCTATAATAATGGGTGTTAGTAGGTGTACTGTGCACCAGTCCTCTGTAATAATGTGTGATAGAGAGTGTACTGTGCAAGAGTCCTCTGTAATAATGAGTGTTAGAGGGTGTACTGTGCATCAGTCCTCTGTAATAATGTGTGTCAGAGGGCGTACAGTGCATCTGTCCTCTTTAATACTGGGTGTTAGAGTGTGTACTGTGCATCAGTCCTCTTTAATAATGTGTGTGTGTGTGCTTTGTGCATAAGTCCTTTGTAATAATGTGTGTTAGAGTGTGTACTGTGAATCAGTCCTCCTTAGTAATGTGTGTTATAGTGTATACTGTCCATTGGTTCTCTGTAATAATGCATGTTACAGTGTGCACTGTGCATCAGTCCTCTGTAATAATGTCTGTTAGAGGGTGTACTGTGCATCAGTCCTCCTTAATAATGTGTAAAAGTGTGTACTGTAAATCAGTTGTCCTTAATATTGTGTGTTAGAGGGTGCACTGTGCATCAGTCCTCTGTAGTAATGTGTGTTAAAGGATGTACTGTGCATTAGCTCTTTTCAATGTGTGATAGAGTGTGTACTGTCCATCAGTCCTCTGTAATAATGTGTGTTAGAGTATGTACTGTGCATCAGTCCTTTGTAATGATGTGTGTTGCAGTGTGTACTGTGCTTCAGTCCTCTGTAATAATATGTGTTACAGTATGTACCGTGCAACAGTCCTCTGTAACAATGTGTGTTAGAGGGTGAACTGTGCATAAGTCCTCTGTAATAATGGGTGTTATAGGGCGTATTGTGCACCAGTACTCTGTAATAATGTGTGTTGGGGGGTGTACTGTGCATCATCCTCTGCAATAATGTGAGTCAGAGATTGCAATGTGCACCAGTCCTCAGTAATAATGTGTGTTAGTGTGTAATGTGCATCCGTCCTCTGTAATAATGTGTGTTAGAGTGAGTACTGTGCATCAGTCCTCTGTAATAATGTGTCTTACAGGGTGTACTGTGCATCAGTCCTCTGTGATAATGACTGTTAGAGTGAAATGTGCATCATTCCTCTGTAATAATGTGTGCTAGAGTGTGGGTTGTGCATGAGTCCTCTCTAATAATGTGTGTTTGAGTGTGTACTGTGCATCAGTCCTTTGCTACAATGTGTGTTAGAGTGTGTACTGTGCATCAGTCCTCCTTAGTAATGTGTGTGACAGTGTGTACTCATCATCAGTCATTTGTAATAATGTGTTACAGTGTGTACTGTGCATCAGTCCTTGTTAATGCGTGTTAGAAGGTGTAATGTTAATCAGATTTCCTTAATAATGTGTGTTAGAGTGTGTACAGTGCATCAGTCCTCCTTAATAATGTGTGATAGAGGGTGTACTGTGCTTCAGTCCTCTGTAGTAATGTGTTTTAGAGGGTGTACTGTGCATCAGTCCTCCTTTAATAATGTGTGTAAAATGTGCACTGTGCATCAGTCTTTGTAATAATGTGTGTTACAAAGTGTACTGTGCATCAGTCCTCTGTAATAATGTGTGTTACAGTTTGTACTGTGTAGCAGTTCTGTGTAATAATGTGTGTTCCAGTGTGTATTGTGCACCAGTCCTCTGTAATAATGTGTGTTAGAGGGTGTACTGTGCATATGTCCTCTGTAGTAATGTGTGTTAGAGGGTGTACTGTGCATCAGTGTTCTGTAATAATGGGTGTTAAGGTGTCTACTGTGCATCAGCCCTCTGTAATAATGTGTGTTACAGTGTGTACTGTGCATCAGTCCTCTAATAATGTGTGGTAGAGTGTGTCCTGTGCACCAGTCCTCTGAAGTAATGTGTGTTAGTTGGTGTACTGTGCATCAGTCCTCTGTAATAATGTGTGTCACAGTGCGAAGTGTGCATCAGTTCTGTGTAATAATGTGTGTTAGAGTGTGTACTGTGCATAATTCCTCTGTAATAATGTGTGATAGAGAGTGTAAAGTACATCTGTCCTCTGTAATAATGTTGTATGTGTACTGTGTCCCCTGTAATATAATAAGTTGTGTTAGAAGGTGTACTGTGCTTCAGTCCTCTGTAATAATGGCTGTAACATTGTGTACTGTGCACCAGGCCTCTGTAATTATGTGTGTTAGATGGTGTACTGTACACCAGTTTTCCTTAATCATGTGTGTTTGAGTGTGTAGTATGCAAAAGTCTTATGTAATAATGTGTGTTAGAGGGTGTACTGTGCATCAGTGTTCTGTAATAATGGTTGTTAAGATGTCTACTGTGCATCAGTCCTCTATACTAATGTGTGTTACAGTGTGTACTGTGTATCATTCCTCTATAATAATGTATGCTAGAGTGTGTACTGTGCATCACCTCTGTAATGTAATGTTAGATAGTGTAGTGTGCATCAGTCCTTTGTAATAATATGTGCTAGAGTGTGTACTGTGCATCAGCCTTTTTAGTAATGTCTGCTACACTGTGTACTCTGCATCAGTCCTCTGTAATAATGTGTGTTACAGTGTGTACTGTGCATCAGTCCTCTTTAATGCATGTTAAAAGGTGTACTGTGCATCAGACATCCTTAATAATGCATGTCAGAGTGTGTACTGTGCATCAGTCCTCCTTAATAATGTGTGTTAGAGGGTGTACTGTGCTTCAGTCCTCTGTAGTAATATGTGTTAGAGGGTGCACTGTGCATCAGTCCTCTTTTCATAATGTGTGTAACAATGTGCACTGTGCATCAGTCCTTTGAAATAATGTTTACAGGGGTACTGCGCAACAGGTACCGCGCATCAGTCTTCTGTAATAATGTGTGTTACAGTTTGTACTGAGCATCAGTTCTCTGTAATGTAAGGTTCAGTATGTACTGGCACCAGCCTCTGTAATAATGTGTGTTAGAGAGTGTACTGTGTATAAGTCCTCTGTAGTAATGTGTGTTAGAGGGTGTACTGTGCATCAGTGTTCTGTAATAATGGTTGTTAAGAGGTCTACTGTGCATCAGTCCTCTATACTAATGTGTGTTACAGTGTGTACTGTGTATCATTCCTCTATAATAATGTGTGCTAGAGTGTGTACTGTGCACCAGTCCTCTGAAGTAATGTGTGTAATAGGTGTACTGTGCACCAGTCCTCTGCAATAACGTGTGTCAGAGATAGCACTGTGCACCAGTCCTCTGTAATAATTTGTGTTAGAGTGTGTACTGTGCATCACTCCTCTGTAGTAATGTGTGTTAGAGGGTGTACTGTGCATCAGTGTTCTGTAATAATGGGTGTTAAGATGTCTACTGTGCATCAGTCCTCTATACTAATGTGTGTTATAGTGTGTACTGTGCATCATTCCTCTATAATAATGTGTGCTAGAGTGTACTGTGCACCAGTCCTCTGAAGTAATGTGTGTTAGTAGGTGTACTGGTCACCATTCTCTGCAATAATGTGTGTCAGAGAGGGCACTGTGCACCAGTCTTCAGTAATAATGTGTGTTAGAGTGTGTACTGTGCATCAGTCCTCTGTAATAATGTGTGTTACAGGGTGTACTGTGCATCGGTCCTCTGTGATAATATTTGTTAGAGTGGGTACTGTGCATCATTTGTTTGTAATAATGTGTGTTAGGGTGTGCACTGTGCATCAGTCCTCCTTAACCATGTGTGTTAGAGGGTCTGCTGCACATCAGTCCTCTGTCACAATGTGTTTTAGATGGTGTACTATGCTTCAGTCCTCTGTAATAATGTGTGGTAGAGGGTGTGCTGTACATCAGTCCTCTGTAATAATGTGTGTTACAGTGTATACTGTGCATGATTCCTCTCTAATAATGTGTGTTTGAGTGTGTTCTGTGCATCAGTCCTTTGTAGTAATGTGTGTTAGACTGTGTACTTATTGGTATTAATTAACCAGTTGAATCCAAATGTAAAGGTTACTAAACCTATTAAACTATGCTTGCTCCCTCCTGCCTGCTATAACATTATAGAAACCTTATTACAGTATACATAAAACTTCTAACACTGTCAGTAGTACATTTTTTGACCTAAAACTTTAATATTTAATTACTAATATCATTTATACATACAAAATATAAAATATAAAATATAGAATATGGGGAATCTCAATAAATTACAGTATCATGGACAGCCCCAAAGTAATAATGATAAATATTAAAATACGTATTAAACTATCATAAATATAATAAATGTTCACTACAAGTGTACAATATATAAATATATAAATGTGAAAAATATTTAAATATTAAAACTATAGTTGGAAGGGGATAGCCAAAATGTACCTAAACTAAGAATAAACCTTGTAAGTTGTACCTAATAAAAGAATTTTGAGGAAGTAGTAATCGATTATTTGGTCTTTACCTGTCTACCTTGCCTCTTTAATGCATGTTAGAAGGTGTACTGTGCATCAGACCTCCTTAATAATTTGTGTTAGAGTGTGTACTGTGCATCAGTCCTCCTTAATAAAGTGTGTTAGAGGGTGTACTGTGCTTCAGTCCTCTGTAATAATGTGTGTTACAGTTTGTACTGTGCATCAGTTCTCTGTAATAATGCGTGTTCCAGTATGTACTGGCACCAGTCCTCTGTAATAATGTGTGTTAGAGAGTGTTCTGTGTATAAGTCCTCTGTGTGCTAGATGGTGTACTCTGCCATCAGTGTTCTGTAATAATGGGTGTTAAGATGTTTACTGTGCATCAGTCATCTGTAATAAATTGTGTTATAGTGTGTACTGTGCATCATTCCTCTATAATAATGTGTGCTAGCATGTGTACTGTACACCAGTCCTCTGAAGTAGTGTGTGTTAGTAGGTGTATTGTGCACCAGTCCTCTGTAATAATGTGAGATAGAGAGTGTGCTGTGTAACAGTCCTCTGTAATAATGAGTGTTAGAGGGTGTACTGTGCATCAGTCCTCTGTAATAATGTGTGTTAGAGGGCATACAGCGCATCTGTCTTCTGTATATACTGGGTGTTAGAGTGTCTACTGTGCATCAGTCCTTCTTAGTAATGTGTGCTACAGTGTATACTGTCCATTGATTCTCTGTAATAACGTATGTTACAGCGTGCACTGTGCATACGTCCTCTGTAATAATGTGGGTTAGAGGGTGTACTGTGCATCAGTCCTCCTTAATAATGTGTAAAAGTGTGTACTGTGCATCAGTCCTCCTTAATAATGTGTTACAGGGTGTACTGTCCATCAGTCCTCTGTGAAAATATTTGTTATAGGATGCACTATGTATCAGTCCTCTGTAATACTGTGTGTTAGAGGGTGTACTGTGCATCAGTCCTCCTTAATAATTTGTGTGAGAGTGTGTAATATGCATCAGCCCTGTGTAATAATGTGTATTAAAAGGTGTACTGTGCATCCGCCCTTTTTAATAATGTTTGTTAGAGTGAGGACTGTGCATCAGTCCTCTGTAATAATGTGTGTTAGAGGGTGTACTGTGCACCTGTCCTCTGTAATAATGTGTGTTAGAGGGTGTACTGTGCACCAGTACTCCGTAATAATGTGTTAGAGGGTCTACTGTGCATCAGTCCTCTGTAATAATGTCTTTTAGACTGTGTACTGTGCATCAGTCCTCTGCAGTAATGTGTGTTACAGAGTGTACTTTGCATCAGTCCTCTGAAATAATGTGTGTTAGAGGGTGTACTGTGCATCAGTCCTCCATAATAATGGGTGTTAGAGTGTGAAATGTACATCAGTCCTCTGTAATAATGTGTGATACACTGTGTACTGTGCATCAGTCCTCTGTAATAATATGTGTTACAGTGTGCACTGTGCATCTGTCCTGTGTAATAATATGTGTTAGAGTGTGTACTGTTAATTAGTCCTCTGTAATAATGTGTTAAAGGGTGCACGGTCCATAAGTCCTCTGTAATAATGTGTGATAGAGAGTGTACTGTGCACCATTCCTTTGTAATAATGTGTGTTAGAGGGTGTACTGTGCATCAGTCCTCTGAAATAAGGTGTGTTAGAGGGTGTACAGTGCATCTGTCCTCTCTAATAATGGATGTTAGAGAGTGTACTGTGCATCAGTCCCCTGTAATAATGTATGTTAGAGGGTGTACTGTGCATCAGTCCTTTGCAATAATGGCTGTAACATTGTGTACTGTGCACCAGGCCTCTGTAATAATGTGTGTTAGATAGTGTACTGTGCATCAGTCCTCTGTAATAATGGCTGTAACATTGTGTACTGTGCACCAGGCCTCTGTAATAATGTGTGTTAGATAGTGTACTGTACATCAGTCCTCCTTAATCATGTGTGTTTAAGTGTGTAGTGTCTACCGTCCTATGTAATAATGTGTGTTAGAGTGTGTACTGTGCATCATTCCTCTGTAATAATGTGTGTTAGAGTGTGTACTGTGCATCAGTCCTCCTTAATCATGTGTGTTAGAGTGTATACTGTCTACCAATTCTCTTTAATAATGCATGTTGTAGTGCGTACTGTCCATCAGTCCTCCTTAATAATGTGTAAAAGTGTGTACTGTGCATCAGTCCTCCTTAATATTGTGTGTTAGAGGGTGCACTGTGCATCGATCCTCTGTAGTAATGTGTGTTATAGGATGTACTGTGTTTAATGTGTGTTACAGTGTGTACTGTCCATCAGTCCTCTGTAAAAATGTGTGATAGTGTACTGTGCATCCGTCCTCTGTAATGACGTGTGTTACAGTGTGTACTGTGCATCAGTCCTCTGTAATAATATGTGGTACAGTATGTACAGTGCAACAGTCCTCTGTAATAATGTGTGTTATAGGGTGTACTGTGCATAAGTCCTCTGTAATAATGGGTGGTATAGGGTGTACTGTGCACCAGTACTCTGTAATAATGTGTGTTCGCTGGTGTACTGTGCACCAGTCCTCTGCAATAATGTGTGTCTGGGACTGCAATGTGCACCATTCCTCATTAATAATGTGTGTTAGAGTGTGTACTGTGCATCAGTCCTCTGTAATAATGTGTGTTAGATGGTGTGCTGTACATCAGTCCTCTGCAATAATGTGTGTTACAGTATGTACTGTGCATCAGTCCTCTCGAATAATGTGTGTTTGTGTGTGTATTGTGCATCAGTCCTCTGTAATAATGTGTGCTAGAGTGTGTACTGTGCATCACTCCTCTGTAATAATGGATGTAACATTGTGTACTGTGCACCAATCCTCTGTAATAATGTGTGTTAGATGGTGTGCTGTATATCAGTCCTCTGCAATAATGTGTGTTACAGTGTGTACTGTGCATCAGTCCTCTCTAATAATGTGTGTTTGTGTGTGTATTGTGCATCAGTCCTCTGTAATAATGTGTGTTAGAGTGTGTACTCTGCATCAGTCCTCTGTAAAACTTTGTGTTTCAGTGTATACTGTCCATCGGTTCTCTCTTATAATGTATGTTACAGTGTGTGCTGTGCATCAGTCCTCTGTAATAATGTGTGTTACAGGGTGTACTTTGCATCAGTCCAGCTTAATAATGTGTAAAACTGTGTACTGTGCCTCAGTCCTCCTTAATCATGTGTGTTAGAGTGTGTACTGTGCATCAGCCCTCCTTAGTCATTTGTGTTACAGTGTATACTGTCCATCAGTTTCTGTAATAATTCATATTACAGTGTGTACTGTGCATCAGCCCTCTGTAATAATGTGTGTTAGAGGGTGGGCTGTGCATCAGTCCTCCTTAATAATGTGTAAAAGAGTGTACTGTGCATCAGTCCTCTGTAGTAATGTGTGCTAGAGTGTGTACTGTGCATCAGTCCTCTGTAATGATGTGTGTTACAGTGTGTACTGTGCATCAGTCCTCTGTAATAATATGTGGTACATTGTGTACTGTGCAACAGTCCTCTATAATAATGTGTGTTAGAGGGAGTACTGTGCATAAGTCCTCTATAATAATGGGTGTTAGAGGGTGTACTGTGCACCAGTCCTCTGTAATGTGTGTAAGAGGGTGTACTTTGTATCAGTCCTCTGTAATAATGTGTGTTAAAGTGTGTACTGTGCATCAGTCCTCTGTAATAATGTGTGTTAGAGTGTGTACTGTGCGCCAGTCCTCTGTAATAATGTGTGTTACATGATGTACTGTGCATCAGTTTTCTGTGAAAACTTTTGTTAGAGTGGGTACTGTGCATCAGTCCTCTGTAATAATGTGTGTTAGAGGGTCTACTGCACATTGGTCCTCTGTAACAATGTGTTTTAGATGGTGTACTGTGCTTCAGTCCTCTGTAATATTGGGTGTGTTAGTGTATATTGTGCATCAGTCCGCTGTAATAATGGGTGTTACATTGTGTACTGTGCATCAGTCCTCTGTAGTAATGTGTCTTAAAAGGTGTACTGTGCACCAGTCCTCTGTAATAATGTGTGCTACAGTGTGTACTGTGCATCAGTCCTCTGTAATAATGTGTGTTTGAGTGTATACTGTGCATCAGTACTCTGTAATAATGTGTGTTAGAGTGTGTACTGTGCATCAGTCCTCTTTAATGCATGTTAGAAGGTGTAATGTGCATCAGACCTCCTTAATAATGTGTGTTAGATGGTGTACTCTGCTTCAGTCCTCTGTAGTAATGTGTGTTTGAGGGTGTACTTTGCATCAGTCCTCCTTTAATAATGTGTGTAACAGTGTATACTTTGCATCAGTCCTTTATAATAATGTGTTACAGTTTGTACTGTGCATCAGTTCTCTGTAATAATGTGTGTTCCAGTGTGTACTGTGCACCTGTCCTCTGTAGTAATGTGTGTTAGAGGGTGTACTGTGCATAAGTCCTCTGTAGTAATGTGTGTTAGAGGGTGTACTGTGCATTAGCCCTCTGTAATAATGTGTGTTAGAAAATGTACTGTGCATCAGTCCTCTGTAATAATGTGTGTTGCTCTGTGTACTGTGCATCAGTCCTCTGTAATAATGTGTGCTACAGTGTGTACTGTGCATCAGTCCTCTGTAATAATGTGTGTTAAAGATTGTACTGTGCAGCAGTCCTCTGTCATAATGTGTGATAGAGAGTGTACTGTGCACCAGTCCTCTGTAATAATGTGTGTTAGAGGGTGTACTGTGCTTCGGTTCTCTGTAATAATGTGTGTTAGAGGGCGTACAGCACATCTGTTCTCTGCAATAATAGGTGTTAGAGTGTGTACTGTGCATCAGTCCTCCTTAGTAATGTGTGTTACAGTGTATACTGTCCATCGGTTCTCTGTAATAATGTATGTTACAGTGCGTACTGTGCATAAGTCCTCTGTAATACTGTGTGTTAGAGGGTGTTCTGTGCATCAGTCCGACTTAATGTGTGTGAGAGTGTGTACTGTGCATCAACCCTCTGTAATAATGTGTAATAAAGGATGTACTGTGCATCAGTCCTCTGTAATAATGTGTGTTTGAGGGAATACAGTGCATCTGTCCTCTGTAATAATTGGTGTTAGAGCATGTACTGTGCATCAGTCCTCTGTAATAATGTGTGTTAGATGGTGTACTGCACATCAGTCCTCTGTAATAATGTGTTACAGTGTGTACTGTGCATCAGTCCTCCCTAACAATGTGCATTTCAGTGTTTATTGTGCATCAGTCCTCTGTAATAATGTGTTAGAGTGCGTTCTCTTCATCAGCCCTCTGTAATAAAGTTAGAGTGTGTACTGTGCATCAGTCCTCCTTAGTAAGGAGTGCTACAGTGTATACTGTCCATCAGTTCTCTGTAATAATGTATGTTACAGTGTGTACTGTGCATCAGTCCTCTGTAATGCTGTGTGTTAGAGGGTGCAATGTGCATCCGTCCTCCTTAATAATGTTTTTGAGAGGGTGTATTGTGCATCAGCCCTCTGTAATAATGTGTGTTAAAGGGTGTACTTTGCATCAGCCCTTTTCAATAATGTGTGTTAGAGTGTGTACTGTGCATCAGTCCTCTTTAACAATGTGTATTAGAGCATGTACTGTGCATCAGTCCTCTGTAATAATGTGTGTTAGAGTGTGTACTGTGCACCAGTCCTCTGTAATAATGTGTGGTAGAGGGTGTACTGTGCATAAGTTCTCTGTAGTAATGTGTGTTTGAGGGTTTACTGTGCATCAGTCCTCTGTAATAATGAGTGTTCGAGTGTGAGCTGTGCATCAGTCCTCCTTAATAATGTGTGTTACAGTGTTTACTGCACATCAGTCCTCTGTAATAATGGGTGTTAGAGTGTGTATTGTGTATCAGTCCTCTGTAATAAAGTGTGTTACAGTGCAACATGTCCTTATGTCCTCTGGAATGAAGTGTGTTAGAGTGTGTACTGTACATCACTCCTCTGTAATAATGTGTGTTATAGAGTGTACTGTGCCCCAGTCCTCTGTAATAATATGTGTTAGAGGGTGTACTGTGCACCAGTCCTCTGTAATAATGTGTGATAGAGGGTGTATTGTGCATCAGTCCTCTCTAACAATGTGCGTTTCAGTGTGTGTTGTGCATCAATCCTCTGTAATAATGTGTTAGAGTGTGTTCTCTTCATCAGTCCTCTGTAATAATGTGTGTTAGAGTGTGTACTGTGCATCAGTCCTCCTTAGTAAAGAGTGCTACAGTGTATACTGTCCATCAGTTCTCTGTAATAATGTATGCTACAGTGTGTACTGTGCATCATTCCTCTGTAATAATCTGTGTTAGAGGGTGTACTGTGCATCATTCCTCTGTAGTAATGTGTGTTAGAGGATGTACTGTACATCAGTCCTCTGTAATACTGTGTGTTAGAGGGTGAACTCTGCATCAGTCCTCCTTAATAATGTTTGTGAGAGGGTGTATTGTGCAACAGCCCTCTGTAATAATGTGTGTTAAAGGGTGTACTGTGCATCAGCCCTTTTCAATAATGTGCGTTAGAGTGTGTACTGTGCATCAGTCCTCTGTAATAATGTGTGTTAGAGTGTGTACTGTGCACCAGTCCTCTGTAATAATATGTGGTAGAGGGTGTACTGTGCATAAGTCCTCTGTAGTAATGTGTGTTTGAGGGTGTACTGTGCATCAGTTCTCTTTAATAATGGGGTGTTAGAGTGTGTACTGTGCATCAGTCCTCTGTAATAAAGTGTGTTATAGTGCAACATGTGCATATGTCCTCTCTAATGAAGTGTTTTAGAGTGTGTACTGTACATCACTGCTCTCTAATAATGTGTGTGTTATAGGGTGTACTGTGCCACAGTCCTCTGTAATAATATGTGTTAGAGGGTGTACTGTGCACCAGTTCTCTGTAATAATGTGTGTTAGGGGGTGTACTGTGCACCAGTCCTCTGCAATAATGTGTCAGAGAGTGCACTGTAGACCAGTCCTGTGTAATAATGTATGTTAGAGTGTGCACTGTGCATCAGTCCTCTGTAATAATGTGTGTTATAGGGTGTACTGTGCATCAGTCCTCTATGATTATGGGTGTCCAGGTGGGTACTGTGCATCAGTCCTCCTTAATATTGTGCAACAGTGTGAACTGTGCATCAGTCCTTTGTAATAATGTGTGTTAGAGGGTGTACTTTGCATCAGTCCATTGCAATAATGTGTGTTACAGTGTGTACTGTGCATCAGTCCTCTGTAATAATGTGTGTTAGACTGTGTATTTTACATCAGTGCTCTGTAATATGTGTGTTAGAGTGTGTACTGTGCATCAGTCCTCCTTAGTAATGTGTGTGAAAGGGTCTACTGCATATAAGGCCTCTGTAATACTGTGTGTTAGATGGTGTACTGTCCTTCAGTCCTCTGTAATAATGTGTGTTTTACTGTGTACTGTGCATCAGAACTCTGTAATAATGTGTATTAGAGTGTGTACTGTGCATCCATCCTTTGTTATAATGTGTGTTAGAGTGTGTACTGTGCATCAGTCCTCCTTATAATGTGTGTTACAGTGTGTACTCTGCATCAGTCCTCTTTAATGCGTGTTAGAAGGTGTACTCTGGGGGGCGTGGCTAGGATGTAGACTGGTTGGCAGCATCTTTTCCCAGCTCTGCACTCAAAAGATATTTCTGACAGGAATTTTTAAAAACTAGATATTGTAGACAAACCTATTTTGTTGAATTACTTCTACTAATATCACTAGAAGTCTACAGTGCAAAAAATTTGGCTTTAAACATTATTTTTCCTGTCAAAAACAAGAAGGAAGGTATCTGAATCTACTGGAAATGAACTTTTCTAAGCATACCACACAGGACCAGATGATGAAAAAGGAGATACAGTCTTTATTAAATGCTATACAAGACTTGTCAGTGAAATTTGACAGAATGAATACCAAACTGGACACTTTTGAGGAGAGATCTACAAAACAAATACAGCAACTACAAGAAATAATGACGCAACAGAAGTCTCAAATAGCTGACATAGAGAAATCCTTAAATGATACTGAGGGCAGACTCTCAGAACAAGATCTTCAGCTACATTTTTTATCACAACAAAATGCTTCATTACAAAATAAAATAGAGGATCTAGAGAATAGGTCCAGACGAAATAACCTTCGCATCTATGGGTTACCAGAGAAAACAGAGGGAGATAACATGATGACTTTCCTTACTACCTGGTTACCAGAAGTTTTAAAATTGCCTGAAGCTCTTTCTTATGGAATTGAAAGAGCCCACAGATCCTTAAGAGCTGCTTCATCAACCATCAAATCAAAAAATCACCCGAGATCAATAATAGTAAAATTTTTTTCATCACAGAACAAGGAACTTATTTTAAAAACAGCATGGTCAACTTCTCCAGTTAAATACAAAGACAACATAATCAGATTTGATAATGATTATTCTGCTGGAGTTATAACTGCAAGAAAAGAATGTCTCCCTCTGATAAAGGAATTGAAAAAAAGGCAACTTAAAGTCCACTTGCTGTTCCCTGCAAGAATAAAAATATTTTTTACTGAAGGTCCTAAAACTTTTGACACTCTGCAAGCAACAGTTTCTTATCTTTCAGCTAATAAAACCTTGGATAATGTGGAAGAAATGGATTTCTCCCAATTTGGGGTTAAGCATCACTTAGAAAAAAATGAATGGAGCACTGCTGACAAGAAGAAGAAATGATAAAAGACATATGAAAAACACAAACATTATTGTCTTCTATTTGCTCTGTAAGGCAAAAAAGTTCTTTGAAAGCATTCATGCTTTACACATGTGTCAGTCTTTGAAGCAATATAAATACAAGATAAGCAGGACATTTTATAACTAAAGCAAACAACCCTAAAGAAAGCAAGGTAACATATCTTTCTCTATTACAGTGTAAATACTTACAGTCATGATTTTTCTAACTCTAAATGATATTTAGATAGTTCATTTATAAATTACCTGCCTTTTACTGCTAGTATAAAATATGATGTATTTACACTGACATATTAATGTGGTGTGTTTAAATGAGCATGATTCCTTTTTATATTATTTACACTAAGCTGCATGAAATATCTAAACTGATGTATTTAATTCACATAATAATATATAAAAACTGATAGTAATAACTGTCAAAAGTGCCTTGAAAAGTAATTATCTATTCTTTGATGCTAAAAGTGCCTTTTGACTAACAAACAACTGTTTGGCTTGTATATCTGCCCTTAATGTTAAGAAAACTAATAGAAGTTTAATGAGCTGGTGTTCAGTTTAAAAAGCCCTAAAACTTCACTTACTTTGTTTTTGTCTTCCCGCCATGGTCACGAGCTGGGAACTCTTATTTTACCACCCCTGAATGAAGGTTCTTCAGCTAGAATCCATTACAGTGTGTTAAACCTTCTAACAGCACAAAATGAAAGTAAACAGTCATGAGTGATGTCAGCACTAAAACAAGACAGTATGGGTGTGGTGTCAGCTTCTAAGCTACTTAAAGTAACCAGCACACTATTTATGAGATGGCAAAGTGCTTTTACAGTTTAACAAATATTAAAAGTACACTGAAGTACCTAATGATTTTAGAAGGTATCAACACATACAGGACGTTTTATTATATTGTAATATTTGTTATTCATTTTGAATTGTACACATAAACAGCACACAAAGCTTAAAAAGAAGTATATCACTTGAAAGAAAGTGTATGAATAGTTAACACATACAGACTTTACTACAATCTTTTCTGATAAGATCACCCACGTAAATTACTATAATTTAACTTAATTTTATAAAAATGTAATATATTTAAGTCCTTGACGAACTATATAACATATTTGTAAACACACTGCAGCTAGTGTACTCAACCTTAAGGATAGTAAGTCAATTAAGGTTCATGAATGTAGCTATGTGTTATTAGGCATTTTAAGGGTAAAAAGGAGTTGCTGTTTAATTATCAAGATACTCTGTAAATATTAAATTGTTCAAGTAGCACAATCATTAAGCAGTAATGAGCAAGAAAAAATCTCAGACTTGCGTATGATATTGTTTTATATATATATATAGGAAAGAACTGCTGAATTATAAGTATGCTTTTATTAAAGGCAAGTTATATTAATATTGAACATCTTCACTGAAAATGAATGGTTGTGCAGAGACACAGTAACTCCCATTATATAACCAAGGCTAAAGAGATTGTCTTGCATGTCTAAATTGATCAGCCTTGAACCTTAGATTGCAAATAGACATGCAGCGTACGTTTACTTATAATACCAAATATATATTATATAACATCACAAATGCTAAAGCCATTGTCAGCTACATCTCATATCAATCAGCATTAAAATATGAATTGAATAGCATAGGCATTTACTAACATATTGCTGTTGGTACCTGATATGCATATAAGTAACAGGTCTAATTTCTGTCTATGAAAGTAAATACCAGGCTGTGTGCATTTGTTAATTATGAAACAAGAGTGTGCTATCTATTATTTTTAATATCCTATGGGTATGTACTTGTTAGAGACACACACATGCTGCAAAGCTGCTAGTTATTGCATATTAATTGGTATATTTCTGACTGCAGTGTTATAAATATATGGTGTGGACCACTTGAGTTGAGAATATGTCTCTATATTGGGCATGTTCTCTGTTTGAACATTGTATATTATCTATAATATGATATTGAGTACCCTCACTAAATTCAAAGAAGCCACAATAGAAACAAATATTTATTAAAAATGGAGAATAGAAGGATGAAGAGAAAAATGAAGGAAAATGGTTGATGGTCATATAAGGTTATCTTTTCCTGTGTATGTAGAAGAGTTGACAGTAATAAGTACCAAACAATTGTGGTATAGCATATTTAAAGCCTACTTTGCTTCTCATATTTTCCAACCTTACAGTTATAACACTGCAGATAAATCCTGTAATATCATAAGGAGTATGAGTTGTTATTTGACATATGACATATGTGGTACACTAGCGATGAAATATGCCAGTGGCACTAATAAATATATAGGAATTGCTAAGAAATATAGTCTTAAACTATATAATACCAATGCCAAAAACAAATTAGTAGCATTCATACCACTAAAATATGACTTTTTGAATTAAAAGAAAACTATAAGATTACTGATAAATGACAATACAAATGTAACGTTATATTCATTGTTACGGATACTTTCTGATTTAATCAACTTGTGGCATGGTTAACTGATGCATATAATGCTTAACGTTTTTTTTTATGTATGTATGCATATATGTGTGTATGTGTGTATATGTGTGTGTATGTGTATGTATGTATATATATATATATATATATATATATATATATATATATATATATATATATAGGTAGACCATTACAATAAATTTGATACCTATGAATGCCACTCACACTATAAGGGAGATAGACAGCAAGCATATTATTTTTAAGATGCATAACTGTTATTGCTACACAAAAGATTTATTAAAATAAAAGATTTTCCTTTACAATTTAAACAAAACCAAATAGTTAAGCATTAAATCTATGTATAGTTGTGTTGCCCTACTGTTTTATAAAATATTAAAAATAAAAACTGTATTTAAGTAATCTGTAAAGACAAATACATGTATACTTAAAATATATATAAGATACTTTTCATTATAAAACTACCATATGGCGGGGCCGGGGGAGGATGCTGAAATGCAGACTTAGAGAGATCGCTTGAATGATTAGATCATTCAAGGATGAGATGCTTTTTCTCATGGAGGGGTTTGGTGGTTGTTTATCTTATATTGTTCTCAGTTTTGATCTTGTAATTTACTTTTATTGGGTGTCTATAATCTATTGTAATACTGTTAGAAGAAGAAAGAACAAGGCATTCTCTTCATGTACACACATCTACACATTGTTACGAGTATATGAATATGGATAAAAGCAAAGCTAATATAAATCCAATTGCAAAATGTATATCTCTTAATGTAAATGGTTTAAATAATAGCTGCAAAAGGGGAAGCCTTTATAGATATTTAAAGCTATGTGAAGCGCAACTAGTATTTTTACAGGAAACACACCTTACACAGGAAGACATAAATAAAATAAACAATAAAAATTATACAATACTAATAAGTTCCACCTATAATCAGAAGTGAAGGGGAGTAGCAATTTTGTGGAAAAACATTACTTTAATGCCTAAAATCATAAACACGTTCCATGACAACTCAGGAATGTTTTGTCTAGTGACAATATCTATCAATGAAATGATATATACATTAGTGAATATTTATTGGATACCAGGACTAGGTGTTAGAGTGGCCAAACAACACTTAGAAGACATTGTACAATATACCAAAGGCAACTTAATCATAGCTGGAGATTTCAATTGCATTATAAAAGAAACTGACACAAATACTAAAACTACACGTAAGAGATCACCTTTAACAAAGTTGTTATCTGAGTTTGTTGAAACTTTTAATATAGTTGACATAAATGAGTATGCTATCCCAGATTCACTATTCTTTACACATTTTCCCATAGGCATAATACATACTCTAGAATAGATAGAGTGCACATAGCAAATGATTTAACCTCTAAATTAAATAAAGTCAAGACAATTTCATGTCCATTTTCGGACCATAACAACATAACGTTTGAGATAGACATGTTTCAAGAGAAGAATATCAGTAACAAGAATACCATCTTACATAACAAATCTCAAAGATTTTAAGGAATTTTATATTAAAGAGACACAAACATTCCTAGATATCAATCTTACAAAAGATGTATCTGAAATATATATATGGGATGCATTGAAAGCATACCTATATGGAAGAGCGGTGGGATGGTATAAAAATAAACAAAAACAGTGGAATAAAGAATTAATGGAATTACAGTCAAAAGTAGATAATTTAAAGCTTGATATTCAAAATGGAAACACCAACTTAATGAAAGAACTAGAAGATACTAATAAAAAATACTCAGAGACCCTACACCACAAAACAATGATCAACTTAGAAAAAATTAAACTATGTTACTATTCAATGAACCCTAAAAACCAATGAAGAATAGCAAATAGGACTAAAAAGATTATTAAAACAAATCAAATCAAGGAAATACATAATATAGAAACCAAAAAGAAAGTATCTGATTTAGAAGGAATACTAGAAGCTTTTAGGCTATTTTTTCATAAACTTAATAATCAAAATGAGAAAACAGAAACATATTCAGTATTGAAAGCTTTTCTCAAAAACAATGTTAAAGTTAGGTTATTAGAGGAGCAGGTACAACTAATAGATAAACAAATAACAATGACAGAACTTAAAGCTGAAGTAAATAAGCTAAAATTAAATAAAGCTCCAGGTATAGATAATATCACCCCAGAAATGTTTAAATTACTATCAAATGAGGCTTTGCTGTTGTTATTGAATGTCTTTACATCAGTTAAAAATGGTAAAGACATTCCTCCTTCTTGGAAGTACACATTAATATCACCAATTCTGAAACAAAATAAAGATCCCAGTGAATGTTCATCATACAGACCCATTTCACTTCTTAATATAGATTATAAAATTTTTATGGCAATACATGCTGCTCGAATAAAACAATTACTACCACTTTTGATAGAGGAGGATCAAACAGGTTTTATAAAAGATAGGAACACTTATGACAACATTAAAATAATTCTTTCCTTAATTGATTATATAAATGTCACAAAAAACAAAATGAATGTTATTAGCTTAGACATAAATAGCGCATTTGATTCAGTGAACTGGGATTATCTGTGGTTAGTTTTAGAAGAATATGGCTTCTCAAACAACTTCACTTTGTTAATAAAATCATTATATGAAAAATCATTGGCTTATATAAAACTGGGATCTTGTCTGTCTAAATCTATTAAAATAACTAAGGGCACAAAACAAGGCTGCCCGCTTTCTCCATTATTGTTTGTGCTAGTTATTAAACCCTTAGCAAATAATATACATATGGATAGAAATATTGAAGGAATACAACTAGACAACAGCCTAGAGCTTAAAATTCAACTTTTTGCTGATGATATTTTAATTACCTTAAAAAATAATAATAGCTGTTTAAAAGCATTATGGGACTCAATTCAAAACTTTCAAAACTTTTCAAGTCTTAAATTTAATGAGAACAAAACAAATGTATTGCTTATAAATACTAATAAAAAAGATCTAAATAAAAAATACCATAAATATATCTCTACCGATAATATAATTAAATACTTGGGAATTATAATAACTAACAACCTAGATACTACAATTGAAACAAATTATAAAGAGACCTTAAATAATATTAAAAATCTAATACAAAGATGGAATAAATTCTTCTTTTCAATGGAAGAAAGGCTTTATATAATTAAAATGATCATATTTCCAAAAATTCTTTATGTCATACAAGCTTGTTCTTTTCCACCAGCTAAATCACACCTAAAACAATTAAATGATTTAATGGTAAGATTCCTATGGTATCCAAAAAAACCAAGGATAGCTATGAAGTATCATCTAGATGATTGGGATATAGGTGGCATAGGTTTACCAGACATAGAAATATATTTGCATTCATCCATTATTAAAACAATATCATTATGGCTAAATACAAAATATACATCAAAATGGAAGCTAGTTCATGAGAGAATCTGGTTAAAATCAGGATTTGTAGTAGCAAATAAGTATACAGATTTCATACCAAACAATTTTCTATGGCTGATGAAAGAATATATGATGATACATAAGAATAAAAATATAAGTTCCAAATACATTACTTATACATTTAAAATTTTCCAAAATCTTATTAATAGCAATCCTGATATTAAAGCATGTTCATTTCTTTTATATCCAGTAGCGTACACACAAGGTAATATAATAACATTTAATATGGAAGTAGTCAACATGCTTAAAGAAAAGGGATTAATATATTGGCATCAATTGCTAAACTCTGGAAAACCTCTGACAATAGACCAGATTAAACAGAAATTAAATATGGAAGATAGTTCGTGGTTACATGTACAAGAATTAAGACAGTATATATTAAGCAAACAAGAAACAATGCAACCATCAATAAGGCAAAATGTTCCTAACCTTATAGAACATATAATATTACTAATGAATCAACCCATTACTGGAAAGGGATACTTATCTATTTATAAAACAAACAAAAATGCATAATAATGACAAAATATGGAATTATTATAGATCAGTTAATGGACATGTGCCAAATGACAGAGATAAAAACTAATTCTTCTCTCTCCAAAGCAGACATCACTTTCATTACATTAGAGACTTTTACATGGCAGTTCATACACAGATCTTATGTAACCCCTCATAAAATGGAACTTATGTTTAAGAAAAATATTGGCTGCTGGAGATGTGATTTATCAATAAAAGCAGACTGGCAACATATGTTCTATGAATGCCATTTGATTAAACCATATTGGGATAAAATAAATTATTTTCTGCAAATGGTATTCAATGATAAATTCCAGATTTCCAAATCTATTATTTTGTTTAATGCACCTGTACCCGACTGTGTGCCAAGAACAAAATATGTAATCTTATGGAGTCTCCTAGCTATTGCAAGGAAGAACATTACATCAAACTGAAAATCCAAAGCTTCTCCAACTTTTAAGCAATTCATGAATATGGTGTCAGCAGTATCGCAATTGGAAATGAATACTATTAAAGGAAGAACTGAAAGAACTACATCATTATACGTAGCATGGCAAAAAGTAACTAAAATACTGGAGAATAATGACTGCAGCAGATTATAATCAGGAAACAATTCCATAGAAAGTCAATTATATGTCAACAATAGACACCCTTGTAAATACTTTATTTTGGTTTTAATGTTTGATATCTGTTTAGAGGTTTTAGCCTACCTTTTTAAATAATTTGTAAATGCTTCATTGTCATAAATAACCTGCATTCATGTTTTCTTGTTTTTGGAAATGAATAAAAATATTTACAAAAAAAAAAAAAAGAAGGTGTACTCTGCATCAGTCCTCCTTAATATTGGATGTTAGAGGGTGTACTGTGCATCGGTACTCTGTAGTAATGTGTGTTAGAGGGTGTACTCTGCATCTGCCCTCTTTAATAATGTGTTTTACAGTGTGTACTCTGCATCAGTTCTCTGTTATAATGTGTGTTACATTGTGTACTGTGCACCAGTCCTCTGTAATAATGTGAGAGTGTACTGTTCATAAGGCCTCTGTAGTAATGTATGTTAGATGGTGTACTGTGCTTCAGTCCTCTGTATTAACGTGTGATAGAGGGTGTAATGTGCTTCAGTCCTCTGTAATAATCTACGTTTTACTGTGTACTGTGCATCAGAACTCTGTAATAATGTGTATTAGAGTGTGTACTGTGCATCGGCCCTCTGTAATAATGTGTGTTACAGTGCGTACTGTGCATCACTCCTCTGTAATAATGGGTGTTAGAGTGTGTGGTATGCATCAGTCCTCTGTAATAATGTGTATTAGAGGATGTACTGTGCACAATTACTCTGTAATATTGTGTGTTACCATGTGTACTGTGCATCACTCCTCTGTAATAATGTCTGTCACAGTGCAAAGTGTCCATCAGTCCTCTCTAATAATGTGTGTGTCTACTGTGCACCTGTCCTCTGTAATAATGTGTGCTAGAGGGGGTACTGTGCACTAGTCCTCTGTATTAATGTGTGTTTGAGGGTGTACTGTACACCAGTCCTCTGTAATAATGTGTTTTAGACTGTGTATTTTGCATCAGTCCTCTGCAATAATGTTTGTTACAGAGGGTATTGTGCATCAGTCCTCTGTAATAATGTGTGTTAGAGGGTGTACTGTGCATCAGTCCTCTGTAATACTGGGAGTTAGAGTGTGAAATGTACATCAGTCTTCTAAAATAATGTGTGTTACACTGTGTACTGTGCATCAGTCCTCTGTAATAATGTGTGTTACTGTGTGTACTGTGCATGAGTCCTCTGTAATAATGTGTGTTACAGTGAGTATTGTGCATCAGTCCTTTGTAATAATGTGTGTTAGAGGGTGTACTGTGAATCAGTCCCCTGTAATAATGTGTGATAGAGGTTGTACTGTGCTTCAGTCCTCTGTAATAATGGCTGCAACATTGTGTACTGTGCACCAGGCCTCTGTAATAATGTGTATTAGATGGTGTACTGTACATCAATCTTCCTTAATCATGTTTGTTTGAGTGTGTATTGTGCAACAGTCCTATGTAATAATGTGTGTTAGAGTGTGTACTGTGCATCAGTCCACTGTAATAATGTGGTTAGAGTGTGTATTGTGCATCAGTCCTCCTTAATCATGTGTGTTACAGCATATACTGTCCATCGGTATTTGTGATAATGCATGCTACAGTGTGTACTGTGCATCAGTCCTCTGTAATAATGTGTGTTAGGGGGTGTGCTGTGCATCAGTCCCTCTTAATAACATGTAAAAGTGTGTACTGTGCATCAGTCCTCATTAAA
The DNA here is from genome assembly GCF_019279795.1 of Protopterus annectens. Lineage (NCBI taxonomy): Eukaryota > Metazoa > Chordata > Ceratodontiformes > Protopteridae > Protopterus > Protopterus annectens. The sequence continues at coordinate 390,389,218 of NC_056739.1, forward strand.
AATGTGTGTTAGAGGGTGCACTGTGCATCAGTCCTCTGTAGTAATGTGTGTTATAGAGTGTACTGTGCATCAGCCCTTTTTAATGTGTGTTAGAGTGTGTACTGTGCATCAAGTCCTCTGTAATAATGTGTGTTAGAGAGTATACTGTGCATCAGTCCTCTGTAATGATGTGTGTTTCAGTGTGTACTGTGCATCAGTCCTCTGTAATAATATGTGTTATAGTGTGTACTGTGCAACAGCCCTCTGTAATAATGGATGTTAAAGGGTGTACTGTGCACCAGTCTTCAGTAATGTGTGTAAGAGGGTGTACTGTGCACCAGTCCTCTGCAATAATGTGTGTCAGAGAGTGCAATGTGCACCAGTCCTCTGTAATAATGTGTGTTAGAGTGTGTACTGTCCATCAGTCCTCTGTAAAAATGTGTGTTAGAGTGTGTACTGTGCATCATTCCTCTGTAATAATCTGTGTTACAGGGTGTACTGTGCACCAGTTCTCTGTGATAATGTTTGTTGGACTATGTATTTTACATCAGTGCTCTGTAATAAGGTGTGTTAGAGTGTGTACTGTGCATCAGTCCTCCTTAATAATGTGTGTTAGTAGGCCTACTGCACATCAGTCCTCTGTAACAATGTGTATTAGATGCTGTACTATACTTCAGTCCTCTGAAGTAATGTGAGTTAAAGGGTATACTGTGCACCAGTCCTCTGTAATAATGTGTGTTACAGTGTGTACTGTGCATCAGTCCTCTCTAATAATGTGTGTTTGAGTGTGTACTGTGTATCAGTCCTCTGTAATAATGGGTGTTACATTGTGTACTGTGCATCAGTCCTCTGAAGTAATGTGAGTTAAAGGGTATACTGTGCACCAGTCCTCTGTAATAATGTGTGTTACAGTGTGTACTGTGCATCAGTCCTCTCTAATAATGTGTGTTTGAGTGTGTATTGTGTATCAGTCCTCTGTAATAATGAGTGTTAGAGTGTGTACTGTGCATCAGCCCTTTGTAATAATGTGTGTTAGAGTGTGTACTGTGCATCAGTCCTCCTTAGTAATGTGTGTTAGATGGTGTACTCTGCTTCAGTCCTCTGTAGTAATATGTGTTAGAAGGTGTACTGTGCATCAGTCCTTTGTAATAATGCATGTTACACTTTGTACGGTGCATTAGTTCTCTGTAATAATGTGTGCTTCAGTGTGTACAGTGCAACTTTCCTCTGTAATAATGTGCGCTACAGTGTGTACTGTGCATCAGTCCTCTCTAATAATGTGTGTTTGAGTGTGTATTGTGTATCAGTCCTCTGTAATAATGCGAGTCACAGTGTGAAGTGTGCATTAGTCCTCTGTAATAATGTGTGTTAGAGTGTGTACTGTGCATCACTCCTCTGTAATAATGTGTGTTAGTGAATGCACTGTGCACCAGTCCTCTGTAATAATGTGTGTTAGAGGGTGTACTGTGCACCAGTCCTCAGTAATGGTGTGTGTTATAGGGTGTACTTTGAACAAGTCCTCTGTAATAATGTGTGTTGCACTGTGTACTGTGCATCAGTCCTCTGTAATAATGTGTTTTACAGTGTGTACTGTGCATCAGTCCTCTGTAATAATGTGTGTTAGTGTGTGTACTTTGCATCAGTACTCTGTAATAATGGGTGTAGCATTGTGTACTGTGCATCAGTCCTCTGTTATAATATGTGTTAGATGGTGTACTGTACATCAGTCCTCTGTAATAATGTGTGAAAGTAAGTACTGTGCATCAGTCCTCTCTAATAATGTGTGTTTGTGTGTGTATTGTGCATCCGTCCTCTGTAATAATGTGTGTTACAGTGTATACTGTTCATTGGTTCTCTAGTAATGTATGTTACAGTGTGTACTGTGTATCAGTCCTCTGTAATAAAGTGTGTTAGAGGGTATACTGTGCATCAGTCCTCCTTAATAATATGTAAATGTGTGTTCTGTGCATCAGTCCTCCTTAATAATGTGTGTTAGAGAGTGTACTGTGCATCATTCCTATGCAGTAATATGTGTGATAGGATGTACTGCACATCAGTCCTCTGTAATAATGTGTGTTACATGGTGTACTGTGCATCAGTCCTCCTTAGTAATTTGTGTTACAGTGTGTACTCTGCATCGGTCCTCCATAATAATGTGTGTTACAGTGTGTATTGTGCATCAGTCCTCTTTAATGCATGTTAGAAGATGTACTGTGCATCAGACCTACTTAATAATGTGTGTTAGATGGTGTACTCTGCTTCAGTCCTCTGTAGTAATGTGTGTTAGAGGGTGTACTTTGCATCAGTCCTCCTTTAATAATGTGTCTAACAGTATATACTGTGCATCAGTCCTTTATAATAATGTGTGTTACAGTTTGTACTGTGCATCAGTTCTCAGTAATAATGTGTGTTCCAGTGTGTACTGTACACCTTTCCTCCGTAGTAATGTGTGTTAGAGGGTGTACTGTGCATAAGTCCTCTGTAGTAATGTGTGTTAAAGGTTGCACTGTGCACCAGTCCTCTGTCATAATGTGTGATAGAGAATGTAGTGTGCACCAGTCCTCTGTAATAATGTGTGTTAAAGGTTGCACTGTGCACCAGTCCTCTGTCATAATGTGTGATAGAGAGTGTACTGTGCACCAGTCCTCTGTAATAATGTGTGTTAGAGGGTGAACTGTGCATCAGTTCTCTGTAATAATGCATGTTAGAGGGCGTACAGCACATCTGTTCTCTGCAATAATGGATGTTAAGAATGTGTACTGTGCATCACTCCTCCTTAGTAATGTGTGTTACAGTGTATACTGTCCATCAGTTCTCTGCATTAATGTGTGTTAGAGGATGTACTGTGCATCAGTCCTCCTTAATAATGTGTGTTAGAGTGTGTACTGTGCATCAGTCCTCTGTAATTATGTGTGTTACAGGGAGTACAGTGCATCTGCCTTCTGTAATAATGGGTGTTTGAGCCTGTACTGTGCATAGGTCCTCTCTAACAATGTGCGTTTGAGTGTGTATTGTGCATCAATCCTCTTTAATAATGTGTTAGAGTGTGTTCTCTTCATCAGTCCTCTGTAATACTGTCTGTTAGAGTGTGTACTGTGCATCAGTCCTCTTTAATAATGTGTATTAGAGTGTGTACTGTGCATCAGTCCTCTGTAATAATGTGTGTTAGAGTGTGTACTGTGCACCAGTCCAGCACTGTCACCCCTGGGTTTCCGGATATTGGCAAAGGCTCTTGCCACCCTCATAGTGCCTTTTTTAGACAAGGCTCAAATTCTAAACCCACCGCCCTAGAAAACAATAATGGAAAAAAACTAAGGGTAATGCTGCTCAATGCCAGAAGTCTAAATCTCAAGATGCATGCCCTTGAAGCCCTCCTCAGTATGGAGAACATTGATGTCTGTGCTGTGACTGAAACCTGGTTCAAGGCTCCTGAGAGCACCCCGGCACTATCAGGTTTTACCTCATATCATGCGTTCTGGCCCCAAAACCCAGACCGTACCACAAAAGGAGGGGGTGTATCCATATTCATCCAGGATACCCACACCTCCAGGCTGGTGGCAACTCACGAAGCATCAGAGACCATTCAGGTGCAATTAACCATAGGCAAAACTGCTCTACAGTTTGTAGCATGTTACAGGCCACCCTCTCAAACTCAGGAACCCCACACAGCCTTCCTGAAGACACTGGAGAGTATAAATGTCTCTCCAAAGACCATCATATTGGGTGACTTCAACTACCCAAACATAGACTGGGAACATTACTCAAGCCCCAATACCCTAGCCCAAAGGTTCCTGGAGTTCATAAACTCAAATGCTATGGAACAACTTGTCACCATTCCCACAAGAGGTGAAAATATACTAGACCTGATCATCACAAACATGGGGACAAAATGCTCCACACCGGAAGTATATCCCTCATTGGTGAGATCAGACCATAAACTAATCTCACTGGAGATCCATATCCCGTCCCCACCCCCCACAAAAAAGACCACAGTGAAGAACTTCTCAAAAGCCAACTTCACACTTCTTAAGACTGGTGTGGTATCCTTCAAGGCCCCTGAGCCATTGGAAACCACAACCCACGCTGCTGAATCCCTTACAAATGCTTACTACGAGCACCTCCAGGATTGCATGGATCAAGCAATCCCAAATAAAATCAGGACCCTTTCCACCAAAGGCAAGCGCCCGATCTGGTGGACCCCAGCCATAAACAAACTTTACAACAAGAGGAGAAAGCTACTACAAGATAGATCAAAATCCCTAAAAGGGAAGACATCTCTGATCAATACTAGTAAAAAACTACGATCACTCATAAAATCATCCAAGGCCAACTTTGAGATAAAAATCGCCAAGGACTCAAAAGACAATCATAAGGCCTACTTTAGCTATGTTAGAAATCTGGGTGGAAACTCCCAGATATGCTCAGAATTAGTCCAAAATGATACAAAAATCACTGAACCCACAGACATTGCAAACATACTGGCAGACAGGTTCAGTGAAAATTTCTCCCTTCCCTCTCCCCCAAAAGGAGAAATATCTATCCCAGCAGAGTGTAGCCTCCCAATCATCTCAAATGCCCAGGTGAGAGCTGCTCTCTCTAAAGCTAAAAACACAGCATCAATGGGACCGGATGGTGTCCCCGGCTATGTGCTACATGAACTCAATGAGGAACTAAACCCATACATAAGGCTGCTGTTTAATCTTAGCCTTACCACAGGATACGTACCCAAAGAGTGGCGTACGGCAACTGTGGTCCCACTCCACAAAGGCGGTGCTTCTACGGACCCTGGTAATTACTGCCCCATAAGCTTAACAAGCCTGGTCTGCAAAGCTATGGAGAGGATCATAATGGAACTCATAAATAAAGACATAGGGGACCTACAGACTTTGGATCCTACCCAATTCGGCTTTGTCAAGGGCAGATCATGCCTCTTGAACTTGGTCGACTTTTTTGAAACAGTCACCAAGGCCATTGATGAGGGTAAGGCAGTTCACACAGCCTACCTTGACCTTGCAAAAGCTTTCGACACAATACTCCACTCGAGTATCATAGAAAAGCTCACCAGCTTAAATGTAAACCCATATGTCACAAGATGGGTTGCAAACTGGCTCAAGGACAGAACCCACAGGGTTAGAGTTGCTGGTGCCATGTCAGACTCCAAGCCGGTCACAAGCGGTGTCCCACAAGGCTCAGTCCTGGGCCCCCTCTTGTTCGGCATCTACTTTTCAGATGTGCAGGCAAACATAGGAGGATTGTGGCTGACAAAGTTTGCAGATGACTGCAAACTGGGCGCCATAGTTGAAAGTCCATCAGACACAGATATCCTTCAGAGAGGTCTCATAGAAACGGATAACTGGTGCCAGAGCCATGGCCTTAAGCTAAACACCAAAAAATGTATAGTCATACCCTTTGGTAAAAACAAGGTAACCCCAAGTTACGACATAGGTGGCAATCCATTAAGCACAGAAGAGGTTATCAGGGACCTGGGGACCCAAGTTGACAGTAACCTTTCTTTTGACACTCACATTGCCAAAGTGGTTAGGAGGACCTTCTACATTGCCCACCTGATTATGAAGGGATTCACATTCAGATCAAGGAGGTCATTGTTCACCTGTACTCTTCACTTATCAGACCAATGATTGAGTACAATGCCCCATTCGGAATGTATCTTACCCGACACCTGCAGCAATTGGAAAGACTCCAAAAGTTCCTCACCAAAAGGATAAAGGGGCTCAAAAATATGCCATATGCTGCCCGACTGAAGAAACTCCAGCTCTATTCAGTCGCATACCGTCTGCTCAGAGGTGACTTGTGCCTGACATACAAGGCCATGTCCAACCCGGAATTAATGGACATGCTCCACCTCAAAAAATCCAAATCCACCAGAGCCACAAGAGCAAGAGACTTAAACCTCAACACGGATATAAATAGGACGTGCTGGAGGGACAGATTCATCACCCAGAGACTCCCTATGCTGTGGAACAGAATCCCGGTCCATGTGAGACAGAGCACCTCGCTGGCTCTGTTCAAGAGGAATCTTGACCAGTGGATGGGAGATCGTAGGTTTACCCCGGGGATCATCTCTGTATCACTGCTGGACAGAGACACGGCAAACTAATGGGTATAGTATTCTTCAACCTAAGGGGTGGTGAAAGCCACACAACTCTGGCTAGGCTTATAAATGCCCTAGGGCAGATAGCCTAGTATGAACCTATGAACCTATGAACCTATGAACCTATTAGTTCTCTGTAATAATGGGTGTTAAAGTGTGAACTGTGCATCAGTCCTCCTTAATAATGTGTGTTACAGTGTTTACTGTACATCAGTCCTCTGTAATAAAGTGTGTTAGAGTGTGTACTGTACATCACTCCTCTGTAATAATGTGTGTTATAGGGTGTACTGTGCCCCAGTCCTCTGTAATAATTTGTGTTAGAGGGTGTACTGTGCACCAGTCCTCTGCAATAATGTGCGTTAGAGGGTGTACTGTGCATCAGTCCTCTCTAATAATGTGCGCTTGAGTGTGTATTGTGCATCAATCCTCTGTAATAATGTGTTAGAGTGTGTTTTCTTCATCAGTCCTCTGTAATAATGTGTGTCAGAGTGTGAACTGTGCATCAGTCCTCCTTAGTAAGGAGTGCTACAGTGTATACTGTCCATCAGTTCTCTGTAATAATGTATGTTACAGTGTGTACTGTGCATCAGTCCTCTGTAATAATGTGTGTAAGAGGGTGTACTCTGCATCAGTCATCCTTAATAATGTGTAAAAGTGTGCACTGTGCATTAGTCCTCCTTAATAATCTGTGTTAGGGGGTGTACTGTGCATCATTCCTCTGTAGTAATGTTTGTTAGAGGGTGTACTGTGTATCAGTCCTCTGTAATACTGTGTGTTAGAGGGTGAACTCTGCATCAGTCCTCCTTAATAATGTCTGTGAGAGGGTGTATTGTGCATCAGCCCTCTGTAATAATGTGTGTTAAAGGGTGTACTGTGCATCAGCCCTTTTCAATAATGTGTGTTAGAGTGTGTACTGTGCATCACTCCTCTTAATAATGTGTGTTAAAGTGTGTACTGTCCACCAGTCCTCTGTAATAATGTGTGGTAGAGGGTGTACTGTGCATAAGTCCTCTGTAGTAATGTGTGTTTGAGGGTGTACTGTGCATCAGTTCTCTTTAATAATGGGTGTTAGAGTGTGTACTGTGCATCAGTCCTCTGTAATAAAGTATGTTATAGTGCAACATGTGCATATGTCCTCTGTAATGAAGTGTGTTAGAGTGTGTACTGTACATCACTCCTCCGTAATAATGTGTGTTATAGGGTGTACTGTGCCCCAGTCCTCTGTAATAATATGTGTTAGAGGGTGTACTGTGCACCAGCCCTTTGTAATAATGTGTGTTAAAGGGTGTACTGTGCACCAGTTCTCTGCAATAATGTGTGTCAGAGAGTGCACTGTGGACCAGTCCTCTGTAATAATGTATGTTAGAGTGTGCACTGTGCATCAGTCCTCTGTAATAATGTGTGTTACAGGGTGTACTGTGCATCAGTCCTCTATGATTATGGGTGTCCAGGTGAGTACTGTGCATCAGTCCTCTTTAATATTGTGTGTAACAGTGTATACTGTGCATCAGTCCTTTGTAATAATGTGTGTTAGAGAGTGTACTGTGCATCAGTCCTTTGCAATAATGTGTGTTACAGTGTGTACTGTGCATCAGTCCTCTGTAATAATGTGTGTTACAGTGTGTACTGTGCAACAGTCCTCTGTAATAATGTGTGTTAGATTGTGTATTGTACATCAGTGCTCTGTAATATGTGTGTTAGAGTGTGTACTGTGCATCAGTCCTCCTTAATAATGTGTGTCAAAGGGTCTACTGCATATAAGGCCTCTGAAATAATGTGTGTTAGATGGTGTACTGTGCTTCAGTCCTCTGTAGTAATGTGTGTTTTAGTGTGTACTGTGCATCCGAACTCTGTAATAATGTGTATTAGAGTGTGTACTGTGCATCATTCCTTTGTTATAATGTCTGTTAGAGTGTGTACTGCACATCAGTCCTCTGTAATAATGTGTGTTACAGTGTGTAGTGTGCATCAGTCCTCTTTAATGCGTGTTAGAAGGTGTACTCTGCATCATTCCTCCTTAATAATGGGTGTTAGAGGGTGTACTCTGCATCAGTACTCTGTAGTAATGTGTGTTAGAAGGAGTACTGTGCATCTGCCCTCTGTAATAATGTGTGTTAGAGTGTGTACTGTGCACCAGTCCTCTGTATTAATGTGTGATAGAGGGTGTACTGTGAATCAATCCTCCGTAATAATGCATGGTAGAGTGTGTACTGTGCATCAGTCCTCTGTAATAATGTGTATTTGAGGGCGTACTGTGCACAATTCCTCTGTAATATTGTGTGTTACCATGTGTACTGTGCATCAGTAATAATGTCTGTCACAGTGCAAAGTGTGCATCAGTCCTCTCTAATAATGTGTGTTAGTGTCTACTGTGCACCTGTCCTTTGTAATAATGTGTGCTAGAGGGTGTACTGTGCACTAGTCCTCTGTATTAATTTGTGTTAGAGGGTGTACTGTGCACCAGTCCTCTGTAATAATGTGTTTTAGACTGTGTATATTGCATCAGTCCTCTGCAATAATGTTCGTTACAGAGGGTATTGTGCATCAGTCCTCTGTAATAATGTGTGTTACAGTGTGTACTGTGCATCAGTCCTCTATAATAATGTGTGTTACTGTGTGTACTGTGCATCAGTCCTCTGTAATAATGTGTGTTACAGTGAGAACTGTGCATCAGTCCAATGGAATAATGTGTGTTAGAGAGTGTACTTTTAATTAGCCCTCTGTAATAATGTGTGTTAAAGGGTGTACTGTCCACAAGTCCTCTGTAATATTGTGTGATGGAGAGTGTACTGTGCACCAGTCCTTTGTAATAATGTGTGTTAGAGGGTGTACTGTGAATCAGTCCTCTGAAATAAGGTGTGTTATAGGGTGTACACTGCATTTGTCCTCTGTAAAAATGGGTGTTAGAGTGTGTACTGTGAATCAGTCCCCTCTATAATAATGGCTGCAACATTGTGTACTGTGCACCAGGCTTCTGTAATCATGTGTATTAGATGGTGTACTGTACATCAATCTTCCTTAATCATGTGTGTTTAAGTGTGTATTGTGCAACAGTCCTATGTAATAATGTGTGTTAGTGTGTGTACTGTGCATCAGTCCCCTGTAATAATGTGGTTAGAGTGTGTATTGTGCATCAGTCCTCCTTAATCATCTGTGTTACAGCATATAATGTCCATCGGTATTTGTGATAATGCATGTTACAGTGTGTACTGTGCATCAGTCCTCTGTAATAATGTGTGTTAGAGGGTGTGCTATGCATCAGTCTTCCTTAATAACATGTAAAAGTGTGTGCTGTGCATCAGTCCTCATTAATAATGTGTGTTAAAGGGTGCACTGTGCATCAGTCCTCTGTAGTAATGTGTGTTATAGAGTGTACTGTGCATCAGCCCTTTTAATGTGTGTTAGACAGTGTACTGTGCATCAGTCCTCTGTAATAATGTGTGTTAGAGTGTATACTGTGCATCAGTCCTCTGTAATGATGTGTGTTACTGTGTGTACTGTGCATCAGTCCTCTGTAATAATATGTGTTATAGTGTGTACTGTGCACCAGTCCTCTGTAATGGGTGTAAGAGGGTGTACTGTGCACCAGTCCTCTGCAATAATGTGTGTCAGAGAGTGCAATGTGCACCTGTCCTCTGTAATAATGTGTGTTAGAGTGTGTACTGTCCATAAGTCCTCTGTAAAAATGTGTGTTAGAGTGTGTACTGTGCATCAGTCCTCTGCAATAATGTGTGTCAGAGAGTGCAATGTGCACCAGTCCTCTGTAATAATGTGTGTTAGAGTGTGTACTGTGCATCAGTCCTCTGTAAAAATGTGTGTTAGAGTGTGTACTGTGCATCAGTCCTCTATGATTATGGGTGTCCAGGTGAGTACTGTGCATCAGTCCTCTTTAATATTGTGTGTAACAGTGTATACTGTGCATCAGTCCTTTGTAATAATGTGTGTTAGAGAGTGTACTGTGCATCAGTCCTTTGCAATAATGTGTGTTACAGTGTGTACTGTGCATCAGTCCTCTGTAATAATGTGTGTTACAGTGTGTACTGTGCAACAGTCCTCTGTAATAATGTGTGTTAGATTGTGTATTTTACATCAGTGCTCTGTAATATGTGTGTTAGAGTGTGTACTGTGCATCAGTCCTCCTTAATAATGTGTGTCAAAGGGTCTACTGCATATAAGGCCTCTGAAATAATGTGTGTTAGATGGTGTACTGTGCTTCAGTCCTCTGTAATAATGTGTGTTTTAGTGTGTACTGTGCATACGAACTCTGTAATAATGTGTGTTACAGTGTGTACTGTGCATCAGTCCTCTTTAATGCGTGTTAGAAGGTGTACTCTGCATCATTCCTCCTTAATAATGGGTGTTAGAGGGTGTACTCTGCATCAGTACTCTGTAGTAATGTGTGTTAGAGGGAGTACTGTGCATCTGCCCTCTGTAATAATGTGTGTTACAGTGTGTACTGTGCATCACTCCTCTGTAATATTGTGTGTTAGAGTGTGTAGTGTGCACCAGTCCTCTGTACTAATGTGTGATAGAGGGTGTACTGTGAATCAATCCTCCGTAATAATGCATGGTAGAGTGTGTACTGTGCATCAGTCCTCTGTAATAATGTGTATTTGAGGGCGTACTGTGCACAATTCCTCTGTAATATTGTGTGTTACCATGTGTACTGTGCATCAGTAATAATGTCTGTCACAGTGCAAAGTGTGCATCAGTCGTCTCTAATAATGTGTGTTAGTGTCTACTGTGCACCTGTCCTTTGTAATAATGTGTGCTAGAGGGTGTACTGTGCACTAGTCCTCTGTATTAATGTGTGTTAGAGGGTGTACTGTGCACCAGTCCTCTGTAATAATGTGTTTTAGACTGTGTATATTGCATCAGTCCTCTGCAATAATGTTTGTTACAGAGGGTATTGTGCATCAGTCCTCTGTAATAATGTGTATTACAGTGTGTACTGTACATCAGTCCTCTATAATAATGTGTGTTACTGTGTGTACTGTGCATCAGTCCTCTGTAATAATGTGTGTTACAGTGAGAACTGTGCATCAGTCCAATGGAATAATGTGTGTTAGAGAGTGTACTTTTAATTAGTCCTCTGTAATAATGTGTGTTAAAGGGTGTACTGTCCACAAGTCCTCTGTAATATTGTGTGATAGAGAGTGTTACTGTGCACCAGTCCTTTGTAATAATGTGTGTTAGAGGGTGTACTGTGAATCAGTCCTCTGAAATAAGGTGTGTTATAGGGTGTACACTGCATTTGTCCTCTGTAAAAATGGGTGTTAGAGTGGGTACTGTGAATCAGTCCCCTCTATAATAATGGCTGCAACATTGTGTACTGTGCACCAGGCTTCTGTAATCATGTGTATTAGATGGTGTACTGTACATCAATCTTCCTTAATCATGTGTGTTTAAGTGTGTATTGTGCAACAGTCCTATGTAATAATGTGTGTTAGTGTGTGTACTGTGCATCAGTCCCCTGTAATAATGTGGTTAGAGTGTGTATTGTGCATCAGTCCTCCTTAATCATCTGTGTTACAGCATATAATGTCCATCAGTATTTGTGATAATGCATGTTACAGTGTGTACTGTGCATCAGTCCTCTGTAATAATGTGTGTTAGAGGATGTGCTATGCATCTGTCTTCCTTAATAACATGTAAAAGTGTGTGCTGTGCATCAGTCCTCATTAATAATGTGTGTTAAAGGGTGCACTGTGCATCAGTCCTCTGTAGTAATGTGTGTTATAGAGTGTACTGTGCATCAGCCCTTTTTAATGTGTGTTAGACAGTGTACTGTGCATCAGTCCTCTGTAATAATGTGTGTTAGAGTGTATACTGTGCATCAGTCCTCTGTAATGATGTGTGTTACTGTGTGTACTGTGCATCAGTCCTCTGTAATAATATGTGTTATAGTGTGTACTGTGCACCAGTCCTCTGTAATGGGTGTAAGAGGGTGTACTGTGCACCAGTCCTCTGCAATAATGTGTGTCAGAGAGTGCAATGTGCACCTGTCCTCTGTAATAATGTGTGTTAGAGTGTGTACTGTCCATAAGTCCTCTGTAAAAATGTGTGTTAGAGTGTGTACTGTGCATCAGTCCTCTGCAATAATGTGTGTCAGAGAGTGCAATGTGCACCAGTCCTCTGTAATAATGTGTGTTAGAGTGTGTACTGTCCATCAGTCCTCTGTAAAAATGTGTGTTAGAGTGTGTACTGTGCATCAGTCCTCTATAATAATCTGTGTTACAGGGTGTACTGTGCACCAGTCCTCTGTGATAATGTTTGTTAGCGTGGGAACTGTGCATCAGTCCTCTGTAATAATGTGTGTTAGAGGGTCTACTGCACATCAGTCCTCTGTAACAATGTGTTTTAGATGCTGTACTGTGCTTCAGTCCTCTGTAATAATGTGGGTTTTAGTGGGTACTGTGCATCAGTCCTCTGTAATAATGGATGTTACATTGTGTACTGTGCATCAGTCCTCTGAAGTAATGTGAGTTAAAGGGTATACTGTGCACCAGTCCTCTGTAATAATGTGTGTTACAGTGCATACTGTGCATCAGCCCTCTCTAATAATGTGTGTTTGAGTGTGTACTGTATATCAGTCCTCTGTAATAATGAGTGTTAGAGTGTGTACTTTGCATCAGTCCTTTGTAATAATGTGTGTTAGACTGTGTACTGTGCATCACTCCTCTGTAATGATGTGTGTTAGTGAATGTACTGTGTACCAGTCCTCTGTAATAATGTGTGTTAGAGGGTGTACTGTGCATCGGTTCTCTGTAATATTGGTTGTTACATTGTGTACTGTGCATCTGTCCTCTGTAGTAATGTGTGTTAAAGGGTGTACTGTGCACCAGCCCTCTGTAACAATGTGTGTTACAATGTGTACTGTGCATCAGTCCTCTCTAATAATATGAGTTTGAGTGTGTACTCTGCATCAGTCCTTTTTTAATACTGTGTTTTAGAGAGTGTACTGTGCATCAGTCCTCCTTAGTAATGTGTGTCACAGCGTGTGCTGTGCATCAGTCCTCTTTAATAATGTGTGTTACAGTGTGTACTGTGCATCAGTAATTAATACTTGTTAGAAGGTGTACTGTGCATCAGTCCTCCTTAGTAATGTGTGTTAGAGTGTGTACTGTGCATCAATACTCTTTAATAATGTGTGTTAGTGGGTGTACTGTGCTGCAGTCCTCTGTAGTAATGTGTGTTAGAGGGTGTACTTTGCATCAGTCCTCTTTAATAATGTGTTTAACAGTGTGTACTGTGCATCAGTCCTTTGTAGTAATGTGTGTTGGAGGGTGTACTGTGCATCAGTGGTCTGTAATAATGTGTGTTAGAGTGTGTACTGTGCATCAGTTCTCTCTAATATTGTGTGTTAGTGTGCATACTGTGCATCAGTCCTCCTTATTAATGTGTGTTAGAAAGTTGACTGCACATCAGTCCTCTGTAATAATGTGTCTTAGATGGTGTACTGTGCTTCAGTCCTCTGTAGTAATGTATGTTATTGTGTGTACTGTGCATCAGTCCTCCTTAGTAATGTGTGTTACAGTGTGTACTGTGCATCAGTCCTGATTAACGCATGTTAAAAGGTGTACTGTGTGTCAGTCCTCCTTAATAATGTGTGTTAGAGGGTGTTGTAATGTGTGTTAAAGGGTGTACTGTTCATCAGTGTTCTGTAATAATGGTGTTAATGCGTCTACTGTGCAACAGTCATCTGTAATAATGAGTGTTAGAGGGTGTACTGTGCACCAGTCCTCAGCAATAATGTATGTCAGACTGTACACTGTGCACCAGTCCTCTGAAATAATGTCTGTTAGATTGTATACAATGTATCAGTCCTCTGTAATAATGTGTGATAGAGTGTGTACTGTGAATCAGTCCTTTGGGATCATGGGTGTAATAGTGGGTACTGTGCATCAGTCCTCTTTAATAATGTGTGTAAGGGTGTGTACTCTGCATCAGTCCTTTGTAATAATGTGTGTTAGAGGTTGTACTGTGCATCAGTCCTCTGTAATAATGTGTGGTGCAGTGTGTACTGTGTCAGTCCTCTGTAATAGTGTGTGTTACAGTGTGTACTATGCATCAGTCCTCTGTAATAATGTGTGTTGGAGGGTCTACTGCACATCAGTCCTCTGTAATTATGTATGTTATTGTGTGTATTGTGCATCATTTCTCCTTAGTAATATGTGTTACAGTGTGTACTCTACATCAGTCCTCTGTAATAATGTGTGTTACAGTGTGTACTGTGCATCAGTCCTTAGTGAATGTTAGAAGATGTACTGTGTGTCAATCCTCCTTAATAATGTCTGTTAGAGTTTGTAATGTGTATCAGTCCTCCTTAATAATGTGTGCAACAGTGTGTACTGTGCATGAATCCTTTCTAATAATGTGTGTTAGAGGGTGTACTATGCATCAGTCCTCTGAAATAAGGTGTGTTATAGGGTGTACACTGCATTTGTCCTCTGTAAAAATGGGTGTTAGAGTGTGTACTGTGAATCAGTCCCCTCTATAATAATGGCTGCAACATTGTGTACTGTGCACCAGGCTTCTGTAATCATGTGTATTAGATGGTGTACTGTACATCAATCTTCCTTAATCATGTGTGTTTAAGTGTGTATTGTGCAACAGTCCTATGTAATAATGTGTGTTAGTGTGTGTACTGTGCATCAGTCCCCTGTAATAATGTGGTTAGAGTGTGTATTGTGCATCAGTCCTCCTTAATCATCTGTGTTACAGCATATAATGTCCATCGGTATTTGTGATAATGCATGTTACAGTGTGTACTGTGCATCAGTCCTCTGTAATAATGTGTGTTAGAGGGTGTGCTATGCATCAGTCTTCCTTAATAACATGTAAAAGTGTGTGCTGTGCATCAGTCCTCATTAATAATGTGTGTTAAAGGGTGCACTGTGCATCAGTCCTCTGTAGTAATGTGTGTTATAGAGTGTACTGTGCATCAGCCCTTTTTAATGTGTGTTAGACAGTGTACTGTGCATCAGTCCTCTGTAATAATGTGTGTTAGAGTGTATACTGTGCATCAGTCCTCTGTAATGAAGTGTGTTACTGTGTGTACTGTGCATCAGTCCTCTGTAATAATATGTGTTATAGTGTGTACTGTGCACCAGTCCTCTGTAATGGGTGTAAGAGGGTGTACTGTGCACCAGTCCTCTGCAATAATGTGTGTCAGAGTGCAATGTGCACCTGTCCTCTGTAATAATGTGTGTTAGAGTGTGTACTGTCCATAAGTCCTCTGTAAAAATGTGTGTTAGAGTGTGTACTGTGCATCAGTCCTCTATGATTATGGGTGTCCAGGTGAGTACTGTGCATCAGTCCTCTTTAATATTGTGTGTAACAGTGTATACTGTGCATCAGTCCTTTGTAATAATGTGTGTTAGAGAGTGTACTGTGCATCAGTCCTTTGCAATAATGTGTGTTACAGTGTGTACTGTGCATCAGTCCTCTGTAATAATGTGTGTTACAGTGTGTATTGTGCAACAGTCCTCTGTAATAATGTGTGTTAGATTGTGTATTTTACATCGGTGCTCTGTAATATGTGTGTTAGAGTGTGTACTGTGCATCAGTCCACCTTAATAATGTGTGTCAAAGGGTCTACTGCATATAAGGCCTCTGAAATAATGTGTGTTGGATGGTGTACTGTGCTTCAGTCCTCTGTAATAATGTGTGTTTTAGTGTGTACTGTGCATCCGAACTCTGTAATAATGTGTATTAGAGTGTGTACTGTGCATCATTCCTTTGTTATAATGTCTGTTAGAGTGTGTACTGCACATCAGTCCTCTGTAATAATGTGTGTTACAGTGTGTACTGTGCATCAGTCCTCTTTAATGCGTGTTAGAAGGTGTACTCTGCATCATTCCTCCTTAATAATGGGTGTTAGAGGGTGTACTCTGCATCAGTACTCTGTAGTAATGTGTGTTACAGTGTGTACTGTGCATCACTCCTCTGTAATATTGTGTGTTAGAGTGTGTACTGTGCACCAGTCCTCTGTACTAATGTGTGATAGAGGGTGTACTGTGAATCAATCCTCCGTAATAATGCATGGTAGAGTGTGTACTGTGCATCAGTCCTCTGTAATAATGTGTATTTGAGGGCGTACTGTGCACAATTCCTCTGTAATATTGTGTGTTACCATGTGTACTGTGCATCAGTAATAATGTCTGTCACAGTGCAAAGTGTGCATCAGTCCTCTCTAATAATGTGTGTTAGTGTCTACTGTGCACCTGTCCTTTGTAATAATGTGTGCTAGAGGGTGTAATGTGCACTAGTCCTCTGTATTAATGTGTGTTAGAGGGTGTACTGTGCACCAGTCCTCTGTAATAATGTGTTTTAGACTGTGTATATTGCATCAGTCCTCTGCAATAATGTTTGTTACAGAGGGTATTGTGCATCAGTCCTCTGTAATAATGTGTGTTACAGTGTGTACTGTGCATCAGTCCTCTATAATAATGTGTGTTACTGTGTGTACTGTGCATCAGTCCTCTGTAATAATGTGTGTTACAGTGAGAACAGTGCATCAGTCCAATGGAATAATGTGTGTTAGAGAGTGTACTTTTAATTAGTCCTCTGTAATAATGTGTGTTAAAGGGTGTACTGTCCACAAGTCCTCTGTAATATTGTGTGATAGAGAGTGTACTGTGCACCAGTCCTTTGTAATAATGTGTGTGAGAGGGTGTACTGTGAATCAGTCCTCTGAAATAAGGTGTGTTATAGGGTGTACACTGCATTTGTCCTCTATAAAAATGGGTGTTAGAGTGGGTACTGTGAATCAGTCCCCTCTATAATAATGGCTGCAACATTGTGTACTGTGCACCAGGCTTCTGTAATCATGTGTATTAGATGGTGTACTGTACATCAATCTTCCTTAATCATGTGTGTTTAAGTGTGTATTGTGCAACAGTCCTATGTAATAATGTGTGTTAGTGTGTGTACTGTGCATCAGTCCCCTGTAATAATGTGGTTAGAGTGTGTATTGTGCATCAGTCCTCCTTAATCATCTGTGTTACAGCATATAATGTCCATCGGTATTTGTGATAATGCATGTTACAGTGTGTACTGTGCATCAGTCCTCTGTAATAATGTGTGTTAGAGGGTGTGCTATGCATCAGTCTTCCTTAATAACATGTAAAAGTGTGTGCTGTGCATCAGTCCTCATTAATAATGTGTGTTAAAGGGTGCACTGTGCATCAGTCCTCTGTAGTAATGTGTGTTATAGAGTGTACTGTGCATCAGCCCTTTTTAATGTGTGTTAGACAGTGTACTGTGCATCAGTCCTCTGTAATAATGTGTGTTAGAGTGTATACTGTGCATCAGTCCTCTGTAATGAAGTGTGTTACTGTGTGTACTGTGCATCAGTCCTCTGTAATAATATGTGTTATAGTGTGTACTGTGCACCAGTCCTCTGTAATGGGTGTAAGAGGGTGTACTGTGCACCAGTCCTCTGCAATAATGTGTGTCAGAGAGTGCAATGTGCACCTGTCCTCTGTAATAATGTGTGTTAGAGTGTGTACTGTCCATAAGTCCTCTGTAAAAATGTGTGTTAGAGTGTGTACTGTGCATCAGTCCTCTGCAATAATGTGTGTCAGAGAGTGCAATGTGCACCAGTCCTCTGTAATAATGTGTGTTAGAGTGTGTACTGTCCATCAGTCCTCTGTAAAAATGTGTGTTAGAGTGTGTACTGTGCATCAGTCCTCTATAATAATCTGTGTTACAGGGTGTACTGTGCACCAGTCCTCTGTGATAATGTTTGTTAGCGTGGGAACTGTGCATCAGTCCTCTGTAATAATGTGTGTTAGAGGGTCTACTGCACATCAGTCCTCTGTAACAATGTGTTTTAGATGCTGTACTGTGCTTCAGTCCTCTGTAATAATGTGGGTTTTAGTGGGTACTGTGCATCAGTCCTCTGTAATAATGTGTGTTACAGTGCGTACTGTGCATCAGCCCTCTCTAATAATGTGTGTTTGAGTGTATACTGTGCATCAGTCCTCTTTAATAATGTGTGTTACAGTGTGTACTGTGCATCAGTAATTAATACTTGTTAGAAGGTGTACTGTGCATCAGTCCTCCTTAGTAATGTGTGTTAGAGTGTGTACTGTGCATCAATACTCTTTAATAATGTGTGTTAGTGGGTGTACTGTGCTGCAGTCCTCTGTAGTAATGTGTGTTAGAGGGTGTACTTTGCATCAGTCCTCTTTAATAATGTGTTTAACAGTGTGTACTGTGCATCAGTCCTTTGTAGTAATGTGTGTTGGAGGGTGCACTGTGCATCAGTGGTCTGTAATAATGTGTGTTAGAGTGTGTACTGTGCATCAGTTCTCTCTAATATTGTGGGTTAGTGTGCGTACTGTGCATCAGTCCTCCTTATTAATGTGTGTTAGAAAGTTGACTGCACATCAGTCCTCTGTAATAATGTGTGTTAGATGGTGTACTGTGCTTCAGTCCTCTGTAGTAATGTATGTTATTGTGTGTACTGTGCATCAGTCCTCTGTAATAATGGGTGTTACTGTGTGTACTGTGCATCAGTCCTCCTTAGTAATGTGTGTTACAGTGTGTACTGTGCATCAGTCCTGATTAACGCATGTTAAAAGGTGTACTGTGTGTCAGTCCTCCTTAATAATGTGTGTTAGAGGGTGTTGTAATGTGTGTTAAAGGGTGTACTGTTCATCAGTGTTCTGTAATAATGGTGTTAATGCGTCTACTGTGCAACAGTCATCTGTAATAATGAGTGTTAGAGGGTGTACTGTGCACCAGTCCTCAGCAATAATGTATGTCAGACAGTACACTGTGCACCAGTCCTCTGAAATAATGTCTCTTAGATTGTGTACTATGTATCAGTCCTCTGTAATAATGTGTGATAGAGTGTGTACTGTGAAGCAGTCCTTTGGGATCATGGGTGTAATAGTGGGTACTGTGCATCAGTCCTCTTTAATAATGTGTGCAACGGTGTGTACTCTGCATCAGTCCTTTGTAATAATGTGTGTTAGAGGTTGTACTGTGCATCAGTCCTCTGTAATAATGTGTGGTGCAGTGTGTACTGTGTCAGGCCTCTGTAATAGTGTGTGTTACAGTGTGTACTATGCATCAGTCCTCTGTAATAATGTGTGTTGGAGGGTCTACTGCACATCAGTCCTCTGTAATTATGTATGTTATTGTGTGTATTGTGCATCATTTCCCCTTAGTAATATGTGTTACAGTGTGTACTCTACATCAGTCCTCTGTAATAATGTGTGTTACAGTGTGTACTGTGCATCAGTCCTTAGTGAATGTTAGAAGATGTACTGTGTGTCAATCCTCCTTACTAATGTCTGTTAGAGTTTGTAATGTATATCAGTCCTCCTTAATAATGTGTGCAACAGTGTGTACTGTGCATCAATCCTTTCTAATAATGTGTGTTAGAGGGTGTACTGTGCATCAGTCCTCTGTAATAATGTGTGTTACAGTGTGTACTGTGCACCAGTCCTCTGTAATAATGTGTGTTAGAAGGTGTAATGTGCATAAGTCCTCTATAGTAATGTGTTAGAGGGTGTACTGTGCATCAGTGTTCTGTAGAAATGAGTGTTAAGGTGTCTACTGTGCATCAGTCCTCTGTAATAATGTATGTTACAGTGTCTACTGTGCATCAGTCCTCTACAATAATGTGTGTTAGAGTTTGTTCTGTGCACCTGTCCTCTGTAGTAATGTGTGTTAGAGGGTGTACTGTGCATCAGTCTTCTGTAATGATGTATGGCACAGTGCAAAGTGTGCATCTGTCCTCTGTAATAATGTGAGTTATAGTGTGTATGGTGCATCAGTCCTCTCTAATAATGTGTGTTAGAGGGTATACTGTGCACCACTCCTCTGTAATAATGTGTGTTAGAGGGTGTACTGTGCACCAGTTCCCTGTAATAATGTGTGTTAGAGGATGTAGTGTGCACCAGTCCTCTGTAATAATGTGTGTTAGACTGTATACTGTGCATCAGTCCTCTGCAATAATGTGTGTTACAGAGTGTACTGAGCAACAGTCCTCTGTAATAATATGTGTTAGAGGGTATACTGTGCATCAGTCCTTTGTAATAATTGGTGTTAGAGTGTGAACTGTACATCAATCCTCTGTAATAATGTGTGTTAAACTGTGTACTGTGCATCAGTCCTCAGTAATAATGCATGCTACAGTGTGTACTGTGCATCAGTCATCTGTAATAATGTGTGTTACAGAGTGTACTGTGCATCAGTCCTCTGTAGTAATGTGTGTTACAGTGTGTACTGTGCATCAGTCCTTAACGCATGTCAGGAGGTGTACGGAGCATCAATCCTCCTTAGTAATGTGTGTTAGAGTGTATACTGTGTATCATTCCTCCTTAATAATGTGTATTAGAGGGTGTACTGTGTAACAGTATGTACTGTTCATCAGTCCTTTCTAATAATGTGTGTTAGAGGGTGTACTGTGCACCAGTCCACTCTAATAATGTGTGTTAGAGGGTGTACTGTACATCAGTCCTCTGTAATAATGTGTGTTAGAGGGTGTACTGTGCATCAGTTCTCTGTAATATTGGTTGTTACATTGTGTACTGTGCATCTGTCCTCTGTAGTAATGTGTGTTAAAGGGTGTACTGTGCACCAGCCCTCTGTAACAATGTGTGTTACAATGTGTACTGTGCATCAGTCCTCTCTAATAATATGAGTTTGAGTGTGTACTCTGCATCAGTCCTTTTTTAATAATGTGTGTTAGAGAGTGTACTGTGCATCAGTCCTCCTTAGTAATGTGTGTTAGAGTGTGTACTGTGCATCAGTACTCTTTAATAATGTGTGTTAGTGGGTGTACTGTGCTTCAGTCCTCTGTAGTAATGTGTGTTTGAGCATGTACTTTGCATCAGTCCTCTTTAATAATGTGTTTAACAGTGTGTACTGTGCATCAGTCCTTTGTAGTAATGTGTGTTAGAGGGTGTACTGTGCATCAGTGGTCTGTAATAATGCGTGTTACAGTGTGTACTGTGCATCAGTTCTCTCTAATATTGTGTGTTAGTGTGCGTACTGTGCATCAGTCCTCCTTAGTAATGTGTGTTAGAGAGTTGACTGCACATCAGTCCTCTGTAATAATGTGTGTTAGATGGTGTACTGTGCTTCAGTCCTCTGTAGTAATGTATGTTATTGTGTGTACTGTGCATCAGTCCTCTGTAATAATGGGTGTTACTGTGTGTACTGTGCATCAGTCCTCCTTAGTAATGTGTGTTACAGTGTGTACTTTGCATCAGTCCTCTGTAATAATGTGTGTTACAGTGTGTACTGTGCATCAGTCCTGATTAACGTGTGTTAAAAGGTGTACTGTGTGTCAGTCCACCTTAATAATGTGTGTTAGAGGGTGTTGTAATGTATGTTATAGGGTGTACTGTTCATCAGTGCTCTGTAATAATGGTGTTAATGTGTCTACTGTGCAACAGTCATCTGTAATAATGAGTGTTAGAGGGTGTACTGTGCACCAGTCCTCAGCAATAATGTATGTCAGACAGTACACTGTGCACCAGTCCTCAGAAATAATGTCTGTTAGATTGTGTACTATGTATCAGTCCTCTGTAATAATGTGTGATAGAGTGTGTACTGTGAATCAGTCCTTTGGGATCATGGGTGTAATAGTGGGTACTGTGCATCAGTCCTCTTTAATAATGTGTGTAACAGTGTGTACTCTGCATCAGTCTTTTGTAATAATGTGTGTTAGAGTTTGTACTGTGCATCAGTCCTCTGTAATAATGTGTGGTACAGTGTGTACTGTGTCAGTCCTCTGTAATAGTGTGTGTTACAGTGTGTACTGTGCATCAGTCCTCTGTAATAATGTGTGTTGGAGGGTCTACTGTGCATCTGTCCTCTGTAATAATTGGTGTTTGAGAGTGAACTGTACATCAATCCTCTGTAATAATGTGTGTTAAACTGTGTACTGTGCATCAGTCCTCTGTAATAATGCATGCTACAGTGTGTACTGTGCATTAGTCATCTATAGTAATATGTGTTACAGTGTGTACTGTGCATCAGTCCTTAATGCATGTCAGAAGGTGTACTGTGCGTCAGTCCTCCTTAGTAATGTGTGTTAGAGTGTGTACTGTGTATCGGTCCTCTTTAATAATGTGCATTAGAGGGTGTACTGTGCATTAGTCCTCTTTAATAATGTGTGTAATAGTGTGTACTCTTCATCAGTCCTTTCTAATAATGTGTGTTAGAGGGCGTACTGTACATCAGTCCTCTGTAATAATGTGTGTTAGAGGGTGTACTGTGCATCAGTTCTCTGTAATATTGGTTGTTACATTGTGTACTGTGCATCTGTCCTCTGTAGTAATGTGTGTTAAAGGGTGTACTGTGCACCAGCCCTCTGTAACAATGTGTGTTACAATGTGTACTGTGCATCAGTCCTCTGTAATAATATGTGTTAGAGGGTATACTGTGCATCTGTCCTTTTTTAATAATGTGTGTTAGAGAGTGTACTGTGCATCAGTCCTCCTTAGTAATGTGTGCACAGCATGTGCTGTGCATCAGTCCTCTTTAATAATGTGTGTTACAGTGTGTACTGTGCATCAGTAATTAATACTTGTTAGAAGGTGTGCTGTGCATCAGTCCTCCTTAGTAATGTGTCTTAGAGTGTGTACTGTGCATCAATACTCTTTAATAATGTGTGTTAGTGGGTGTACTGTGCTTCAGTCCTCTGTAGTAATGTGTGTTTGAGCGTGTACTTTGCATCAGTCCTCTTTAATAATGTGTAACAGTGTGTACTGTGCATCATTCCTTTGTAGTAATGTGTGTTAGAGGGTGTACTGTGCATCAGTGGTCTGTAATAATGTGTGTTACAGTGTGTACTGTGCATCAGTTCTCTCTAATATTGTGTGTTCGTGTGCTTACTGTGCATCAGTCCTCCTTAGTAATGTGTGTTAGAGAGTTGACTGCACATCAGTCCTCTGTAATAATGTGTGTTAGATGGTGTACTGTGCTTCAGTCCTCTGTAGTAATATATGTTATTGTGTGTACTGTGCATCAGTCCTCTGTAATAATGGGTGTTACTGTGTGTACTGTGCATCAGTCCTCCTTAGTAATGTGTGTTACAGTGTGTACTTTGCATCAGTCCTCTGTAATAATGTGTGTTACAGTGTGTACTGTGCATCAGTCCTGATTAGCGCGTGTTAAAAGGTGTACTGTGTGTCAGTCCTCCTTAATAATGTGTGTTAGAGGGTGTTGTAATGTGTGTTATAGGGTGTACTGTTCATCAGTGTTCTGTAATAATGGTGTTAATGTGTCTACTGTGCAACAGTCATCTGTAATAATGAGTATTAGAGGGTGTACTGTGCACCAGTCCTCAGCAATAATGTATGTCAGACTGTACACTGTGCACCAGTCCTCTGAAATAATGTCTGTTAGATTGTGTACTATGTATCAGTCCTCTGTAATAATGTGTGATAGAGTGTGTACTGTGAATCAGTCCTTTGGGATCATGGGTGTAATAGTGGGTACTGTGCATCAGTCCTCTTTAATAATGTGTGTAACAGTGTGTACTCTGCATCAGTCTTTTGTAATAATGTGTGTTAGAGGTTATACTGTGCATCAGTCCTCTGTAATAATGTGTGGTACAGTGTGTACTGTGTCAGTCCTCTGTAATAGTGTGTGTGTTACAGTGTGTACTGTGCATCAGTCCTCTGTAATAATGTGTGTTGAAGGGTCTACTGCATATCAGTCCTCTGTAATTATGTATGCTATTGTGTGTATTGTGCATCATTCCTCCTTAGTAATATGTGTTACAGTGTGTACTCTACATCAGTCCTCTGTAATAATATGTGTTACAGTGTGTACTGTGCATCAGTCCTTAGTGCATGTTAGAAGGTGTACTGTGTATCAATCCTCCTTAATAATGTCTGTTAGAGTTTGTAATGTGTATCAGTCCTCCTTAATAATGTGTGTAACAGTGTGTACTGTGCATCAATCCTTTCTAATAATGTGTGTTAGAGGGTGTACTGTGCATCAGTCCTCTGTAATAATGTGTGTTACAGTGTGTACTGTGCACCAGTCCTCTGTAATAATGTGTGTTAGAGGGTGTAATGTGCATAAGTCCTCTATAGTAATGTGTGTTAGAGGGTGTACTGTGCATCAGTGTTCTGTAGAAATGAGTGTTAAGGTGTCTACTGTGCATCAGTCCTCTGTAATAATGTATGTTACAGTGTGTACTGTGCATCAGTCCTCTACAATAATGTGTTAGAGTGTGTTCTGTGCACCTGTCCTCTGTAGTAATGTGTGTTAGAGGGTGCACTGTGCATCAGTCTTCTGCAATGATGCATGGCACAGTGCAAAGTGTGCACCTGTCCTGTGTAATAATGTGTGTTATAGTGTGTATGGTGCATCAGTCCTCTCTAATAATGTGTGTTAGAGGGTATACTGTGCACCACTCCTCTGTAATAATGTGTGTTAGAGGGTGTACTGTGCATCAGTTCTCTGTAATAATGTGTGTTAGAGGATGTAGTGTGCACCAGTACTCTGTAATAATGTGTGTTAGACTGTATACTGTGCATCAGTCCTCTGCAATAATGTGTGTTACAGAGTGTACTGAGCATCAGTCCTCTGTAATAATATGTGTTAGAGGGTATACTGTGCATCGGTCCTCTGTAATAATTGGTGTTAGAGTGTGAACTGTACATCAATCCTCTGTAATAATGTGTGTTAAACTGTGTACTGTGCATCAGTCCTCAGTAATAATGCATGCTACAGTGTGTACTGTGCATCAGTCATCTGTAATAATGTGTGTTACAGAGTGTACTGTGCATCAGTCCTCTGTAGTAATGTGTGTTACAGTGTGTACTGTGCATCAGTCCTTAATGCATGTCAGGAGGTGTACGGAGCGTCAATCTTCCTTAGTAATGTGTGTTAGAGTGTATACTGTGTATCATTCCTCCTTAATAATGTGTATTAGAGGGTGTACTGCGTAACAGTATGTACTGTTCATCAGTCCTTTCTAATAATGTGTGTTAGAAGGTGTACTGTGCACCAGTCCACTCTAATAATGTCTGTTAGAGGGTGTACTGTACATCAGTCCTCTTTAATAATGTGTGTTACAGTGTGTACTGTGCATCAGTCCTCTCTAATGTGTGTTTGAGTGTGTACTGTGCATCAATCCTCTGTAGTAATGTGTGTTAGACTGTGTGCTGTCCATTAGTCCTTTGTAATAATGTGTGTTAGAGTGTGTACTGTGCATAAGTCTACTTAGTAATGTGTGTTTCAGTGTGTACTGTGCATCAGTCCTCCTTAATAATGCATGTTTGAAGGTGTACTGTGCGTCAGTGTTCCTTAATAATTTGTTTTAGAGTGTGTAATTTGCATCAGTCCTCTGTAGTAATGTGTGCTAGAGGGTGCACTGTTCATCAATCCTCCTTAATAATGTGTGTTACAGTGTGTACTGTGCACCAGTCCTCTGTAATAATGTGTATTAGAGGGTGTACTGTGCATAAGTCCTCTGTAGTGCTGCATGCTAGAGGGTGTACTGTGCATCAGTGTTCTGTAATAATGGGTGTTAAAGGTGTCAACTGTGCATCAGTCATCTGTAATAATTTGTGTTACAATGTATACTGTGCATCAATCCTCTGTATTAATGTGTGGTATAGTGTGTACTGTGCATCAGTCCTCTGTAGTAATGTGTGTTAGTGGGTGTACTGTGCCTCAGTCCTCTGTAATAATGTGTGTTACAGTGTGTACTGTGCATCAGTCCTTTGTAACAATTTGTTACTGTGTGTACTGTGCACCAGTCCTCTGTAATAATGTGTATTGGATGGTCTACTGCACATCAGTCCTTTGTAATTATGTATGTTATTGTGTGTACTGTGCATCATTCCTCCTTAGTAATATGTGTTACAGTGTGTACTCTACATCAGTCCTTAGTGCATGTTAAAAGGTGTTCTGTGCATTAATCCTCCTTAATAATGTCTGTTAGAGTTTGTACTGTGTATCAGTCCCCCTTAATAATGTGTGTTAGAGGGTCTATTCCCCATCAGTCCTTTGTAATAATGTGTGTTAGATGGTGTACTGTGCTTCAGTCTTCTGTAATAATGTGTGTTATACTGTGTACTGTGCATCAGTCCTCCGTAATATTGGGTGTTACATTGTGTACTGTGCAT
Organism: Protopterus annectens; assembly: GCF_019279795.1. Classification (NCBI taxonomy): domain Eukaryota; kingdom Metazoa; phylum Chordata; order Ceratodontiformes; family Protopteridae; genus Protopterus; species Protopterus annectens. The sequence goes on from NC_056739.1 coordinate 390,415,423, forward strand.
CTGTCTTCTGTAGTAATATGTGTGAAAGGGTGTACTGTGCACCAGTCCTCTGTAACAATGTGTGTTACAATGTGTACTGTGCATCAGTCCTCTCTAATTATATGAGTTTGAGTGTGTACTCTGCTTCAGTCCTTTTTTAATAATGTGTGTTAGAGAGTGTACTGTGCACCAGTCCTCCTTAGTAATGTGTGTCACAGTGTGTGCTGTACATCAGTCCTTTTTAATAATGTGTGTTACAGTGTGTAATGTGCATCAGTAGTTAATACTTGTTAGAAGGTGTACTGTGCGTCAGTCCTCCATAATAATGTGTGTTAGAGTGTGTACTGTGCATCAATACTCTTTAATAATGTGTGTTAGTGTGTGTACTGTGCTTCAGTCCTCTGTAGTAATGTGTGTTAGAGGGTGTACTTTGCATCAGTCCTCTTTAGTAACGTGTTTAACAGTGTGTACTGTGCATCATTCCTTTGTAGTCATGTGTGTTAGAGGGTATACTGTGCATCAGTGCTCTGTAATAATGTGTGTTACAGTGTGTACTGTGCATCAGTTCTCTGTAATATTGTGTGTTAGATGGTGTACTGTGCTTCAGTCCTCTGTAGTAATGTATGTTATTGCATGTACTGTGCATCAGTCCTCTGTAATAATGGGTGTTACTGTGTGTACTGTGCATCAGTCCTCCTTAGTAATGTGTGTTACAGTGTGTACTCTGCACCAGTCCTCTGTAATAATGTGTGTTACAGTGTGTACTGTGCATCAGTCCTGATTAGCGCGTGCTAGAAGGTGTACTGTGTGTCAGTCCTCCTTAATAATGTGTGTTAGAGGGTGTTCTGTGCTTCAGTCCTCTGTAGTAATGCGTGTTAAAGTTTATACTGTGCAACAGTGTTCTGTAATAATTGTGTTAATGCATCTACTGTGCATCAGTCATCCGTAATAATGAATGTTAGAGGGTGTACTGTGCACCAGTCCTCAGCAATAATGTATGTCAGGAGTACACTGTGCACCAGTCCTCTGAAATAATGTCTGTTAGATTGTGTACTATGTATCAGTCCTCTGTAATAATGTGTGATAGAGTGTGTACTGTGCATCAGTCCTTTGCGATCATGGGTGTTATAGTGGGTACTGTGCATCAGTCATCTTTAATAATGTGTGTAACAGTGTGTACTGTGCATCAGTCCTTTGTAATAATGTGTGTTAGAGGGTGTACTGCGCATTAGTGTTCTGTAAAAATGAGTGTTAAGGTGTCTACTGTGCATCAGTCCTCTGTAATAATGTATGTTACAGTGTGTACTGTGCATCAGTCCTCTATAATAATGTGTGTTAGAGTGTGCACTGTGCACCTGTCCTCTGTAGTAATGTGTGTTATAGTGTGTACGGTGCATCAGTCCTCTGCAATAATGTGTGTTAGAGGGTATACTGTGCACCACTCCTCTGTAATAATGTGTGTTAGAGGCTGTACTGTGCACCAGTTCTCTGTAATAATGTGTGTTAGCGGATGTAGTGTGCACCAGTCCTCTGTAATAATGTGTGTTAGACTGTATACTGTGCATCAGTCCTCTGCAATAATGTGTGTTACAGAGTGTACTGAGCATCAGTCCTCTGTAATAATATGTGTTAGAGGGTATACTGTGCATCTGTCCTCTGTAATAATTGGTGTTTGAGAGTGAACTGTACATCAATCCTCTGTAATAATGTGTGTTAAACTGTGTACTGTGCATCAGTCCTCTGTAATAATGCATGCTACAGTGTGTATTGTGCGTTAGTCATCTATAGTAATATGTGTTACAGTGTGTACTGTGCATCAGTCCTTAATGCATGTCAGAAGGTGTACTGTGCGTCAGTCCTCCTTAGTAATGTGTGTTAGAGTGTGTACTGTGTATCAGTCCTCTTTAATAATGTGCATTACAGGGTGTACTGTGCATTAGTCCTCTTTAATAATGTGTGTAATAGTGTGTACTCTTCATCAGTCCTTTCTAATAATGTGTGTTAGAGGGCGTACTGTGCATCAGTCCTCTGTAATAATGTGTATTAGCGTGTGTACTGTGCATCAGTCTTCTGTAATAATGGGTGTTACAGTGAGTACTGTGCATTAGTCCTCTGTAGTATTGTGTGTTAGAGGACATACTGTGCATCAGTCCTCTGTAATAATGTGTGTTACATTGTGTTCTGTTCATCAGACCTCTGTAATAATGGGTGTTAGAGTGTGTACTGTGCAGTGTCCTCTGTAATAATGTGTGTTAGAGGGTGTACTGTGCACCAGTCCTCTGTAATAATGTGTTAGAGGGTGTACTGTGCACCAGTCCTCTGTAATAATGTGTTAGAGGGTGTACTGTGCATACGTCCTTTGTAGTAATGAGTGGTAGGGGGTGTACTGTGCATCAGTTTTCTGTAATAATGGGTGTTTAGGTGTGTACTGTGCATTAGTCCTCCTTAATAATGTGTGTTACTGTGTGTACTGTGCATCAGTCCTCCTTAATAATGCATGTTAGAGGGTGTACTGTGCGTCAGTCCTCCTTAATAATATGTGTTAGAGGGTGTACTCTGCATCAGTCCTCTGTAGTAATGTGTGTTAGAGGGTGTAATGTGCATCAGTGTTCTGTATTAATGGGTGTTAAGGTGTGTACTGTGCATTATTCCTCCTTAATAATGTGTGTTACAGTGTGTACTGTGCATCAGTCCTCTGTAATAATGTTTATTAGCGTGTGTACTGTGCATCAGTCTTCTGTAATAATGTGTGTTAGAGGGTGTACTGTGCACCAGTCCTCTGTAATAATGTGTTAGAAGGTGTACTGTGCATACGTCCTTTGTAGTAATGTTTGTTAGAGGGTGTACTGTGCATCAGTGTTCTGTAATAATGGGTGTGTAGGTGTGTAATGTGCATTATTCCTCCTTAATAATGTGTGTTACAGTGTGTACTGTGCATCAGTCCACTGTAACAATGTGTGTTACAGTGTGTACTGTGCATCAGTCCTCTGGAATAATGTGTGTTAGATGGTATACTCTGCATCAGTCCTCTGCAGCAATGTGTGTTAGAGGGTGTAATGTGCATCAGTGTTCTGTATTAATGGGTGTTAAGGTGTGTACTGTGCATTAGTCCTCCTTAATAATGTGTGTTACAGTGTGTACTATGCATCAGTCCACTGTAACAATGTGTGTTACAGTGTGTACTGTGCATCAGTCCTCTGGAATAATGTGTATTAGAGTGTGTACTGTGCATCAGTCCTCTGTAGTAATGTGTGTTAAAGGGTGTACTGTGTATCAGTCCTCTGTAATAATGTGTGTTATAGTGTGTACTGTGCATCAGTCCTGTGTAATAATGTGTGTTACAGTGTGTACTGCACACCAGTCCTCTGTAATAATGTGTGTTAGAGGGAGTACTGTGCATAAGTCCCCTGTAATAATGTGTGTTACAGTGTGTACTGTGCATTAGTCCTCTGTAGTATTGTGTGTTAGAGGACATACTGTGCATCAGTCCTATGTAATAATGTGTGTTACAATGTGTACTGTTCATCAGTCCTCTGTAATAATGGGTGTTAGAGGGTGTACTGTGCACCAGTCCCCTGTAATGATGTGTGTTACAGTGTGTACTGTGCATCAGTCCTCCTTAATAATGTGTGTTACAGTGTGTACTGTTCATCAGTCCTCTGTAATATTTTAGATGATGGGATTTTTATTACTATTGATTTTATCCACAGAGTTGAGCAGGATTGGACGTCACTGCCTAATTCCTTGTTTGATCTTGTTTATGTGGTTCTAAGCCAGACTTTGCGCATATGTTTGTTAGTTCATGCGCGTTATGTATCTGATGTGATCTTGAAGTGTTGTGTTTATTGCCTGCACAGTGAATATTTTGCACTGAGAGATGTATTAGACAGTGTTTAATTTCTTTATTTTCTTTGATTATCTTATATTTGATAAACAATATGAGCATCCAGTATGTTTAAGTACCTGGAGCATTTTTAGTTGTCAGTTAATTAATTATTTAATTGATTGATCAATTATTTGATTGTTTGGCTTGCCCGCCAAATTTTGTATAAAAATGGGTTTCCTTCTACTTACAATTGAATCTGAAGAAGCGTAGTTTTACTACGCGAAAGCGCTCATTTCTTGGTTTTGCAATAAAAGACGTTTTTTATACTACAAACGGAGGTGTTTATTCGTGGTGATTCCTTCTGTATCTATTGCCATCCTCTGTAATAATGTGTGGTACAGTATGTACTGTGCATCAGTCCTCCTTAATAATGTGTTTTAGAGGGTGTATTCTGCATCTGTCCTCTGTAGTAATTTGTGTTAGAGGGTGTACTGTGCATCAGTCTTCTTTAATAACATGTGTTACAGTGTGTACTGTGCATCCGTCCTCTGTAATAATGTGTGGCACAGTGTAATAATGTGTTAGAGGGTGTACTGTGCATACATCCTTTGTAGTAATGAGTGTTAGAGGGTGTACTGTGCATCAGTTTTCTGTAATAATGGGTGTTTAGGTGTGTACTGTGCATTAGTCCTCCTTAATAGTGCGTGTTACAGTCTGTACTGTGCATCAGTCCTCCTTAATAATGCATGTTAGAGGGTGTACTGTGCGTCAGTCCTCCTTAATAATGTGTGTTAGAGGGTGTACTCTGCATCAGTCCTCTGTAGTAATGTGTGTTAGAGGGTGTAATGTGCATTAGTGTTCTGTATTAATGGGTGTTAAGGTATGTACTGTGCATTATTCCTCCTTAATAATGTGTGTTACAGTGTGTACTGTGCATCAGTCCTCTGTAATAATGTGTATTAGTGTGTGTACTGTGCATCAGTCTTCTGTCGTAATGTGTGTTAGAGGGTGTAACGTGCACCAGTGTTCTGTATTAATGGGTGTTAGGGTGTGTACTGTGCATTAGTCCTCCTTAATAATGTGTGTTACAGTGTGTACTGTGCATCAGTCCTCTGTAATTATGTTTATTAGCGTGTGTACTGTGCATAAGTCTTCTGTAATAATGTGTGTTAGAGGGTGTACTGCGCACCAGTCCTCTGTAATAATGTGTTAGAAGGTGTACTGTGCATACGTCCTTTGTAGTAATGTTTGTTAGAGGGTGTACTGTGCATCAGTGTTCTGTAATAATGGGTGTTTAGGTGTGTACTGTGCATTACTCCTTCTTAATAATGCGTGTTACAGTGTGTACTGTGCATCAGTCCTCCTTAATAATGCATGTTAGAGGGTGTACTGTGCGTCAGTCCTCCTTAATAATGTGTGTTAGAGGGTGTACTCTGCATCAGTCCTCTGTAGTAATGTGTGTTAGAGGGTGTAATGTGCATCAGTGTTCTGTATTAATGGGTGTTAAGGTATGTACTGTGCATTATTCCTCCTTAATAATGTGTGTTACAGTGTGTACTGTGCATCAGTCCTCTGTAATAATGTGTATTAGTGTGTGTACTGTGCATCAGTCTTCTGTAGTAATGTGTGTTAGAGGGTGTAACGTGCATCAGTGTTCTGTATTAATGGGTTTTAGGGTGTGTACTGTGCATTAGTCCTCCTTAATAATTTGTGTTACAGTGTGTACTGTGCATCAGTCCTCTGTAATTATGTTTATTAGCGTGTGTACTGTGCATCAGTCTTCTGTAATAATGTGTGTTAGAGGGTGTACTGTGCACCAGTCCTCTGTAATAATGTGTTAGAAGGTGTACTGTGCATACGTCCTTTGTAGTAATGTGTGTTAGAGGGTGTAATGGGCATCAGTGTGCTGTATTAATGGGTGTTAAGGTGTGTACTGTGCATTAGTCCTCCTTAATAATGTGTGTTATAGTGTGTACTGTGCATTAGTCCTGTGTAATAATGTGTGTTACAGTGTGTACTGTGCACCAGTCCTCTGTAATGATGTGTGTTAGAGGGTGTACTGTGCATAAGTCCCCTGTAATAATGTGTGTTACAGTGCGTACTGTGCATTAGTCCTCTGTAGTATTGTGTGTTAGAGGACATACTGTGCATCAGTCCTCTGTAATAATGCGTGTTACAGTGTGTACTGTTCATCAGTCCTCTGTAATAATGGGTGTTAGAGGGTGTACTGTTCACCAGTCCCCTGTAATAATGTGTGTTACAGTGTGTACTGTGCATCAGTCCTCCTTAATAACGTGTGTCACAGTGTGTACCATTCATCAGCCCTCTGTAATAATGTGTGGTACAGTATGTACTGTGCATCAGTCCTCCTTAATAATGTGTTTTAGAGGGTGTACTCTGCATCAGTCCTCTGTAGTAATGTGTGTTAGAGGGTGTACTGTGCATCAGTCCTCTTTAATAATGTGTGTTACAGTGTGTACTGTGCATCCGTCCTCTGTAATAATGTGTGGCACAGTGTGTACTGTGCATCAGTCCTCCTTAATAATGTGTTTAAGAGGGTGTACTCTGCATCAGTTCTCTGTAGTAATGTGTGTTAGAGGGTGTACTGTGCATCAGTCCTCTGTAATCATTTGTGTTACAGTGTGTACTGTGCATCCGTCCTCGGTAATAATGCATGTTAAAGGGTGTACTGTACATTAATCCTCTGTAATAATTTGTGTTACAGTGTGTACTGTGCATCAGTCCTCCATAATAATGTGTGTTACAGTGTGTACTGTGCGTCAGTCCTCCTTAGAAATGGGTTTTACAGTGTGTACTGTGCATCAGTCCTCTGTAGTAATGCGTGTTAGAGGGTGTACTGTGCACCAGTCCTCTGTAATAATGTGTGTTAGTGGGTGTACTGTACATCAGTCCTCTGTAATAATTTGTATTACAGTGTGTACTGTCCATCAGTTCTCTGTAATAATGGGTGTTAGAGTGTGTACTGCTCAATTACCTATCATGCTTTTTCTTCTATATTGCAGTGGTTCCTTCCTAAAACTCCACTAAAAATGGGTCTCCCAGCTAGACATTACCAAGAAAATAATGAATATGTCAGGACATAGCTAAGCTGTTTCATACTCTAGTTCCTACTAGGGGCTAGAAGACCCTTTAATCACTCAGACTCCCCTGCATACTGTTATATATTGTTTTATTGTAGAGATAAATGGAACAGTGCTCTGCCTAATATGTACTAAACATATACTTTATTAATAACACAAACAGTACAATGAGCTACTACTGAACCAAACAAACATGTTTCTTAATGTAAGTGATGGATGAATTTAAGTAGTAGTTAACCTAATGAAAAGTTAAGAGTGGCTACCCCATTTCTGTTTGACAAAGCTAAAATAACAAATTATGGATTTGACAAGATTATCCCAACATTTTCAGGCAATGGCCTTTAAACTTTAATAGCTTTTATTCCAGACTAGAATAATTAAAATGGCTTTACAGGTTATATATATGTTGCTTTTAGTTTATTCATTTGCTAATCAGATAAACACCAAGGCACAAGCCATGTTATTTTCAGTTCAAGCCAGGAGCACTGTCTGGTTAAGTCATAATGTCATAAGGCCTGTAACAGTGTTTGGATCTAATGGCCAATAAGGAATACTGATTCCATGATACAAAGGTCAGATTTTCTCATCCCCTGCCCAAGCATCAATATATTTTTCTTTATAAATTTCAAAAAGTATTAAACAGACAAGCATGGATCAGTATGTTATTCTGTAATAAAAATCATGTAATTTGAAATAAATGAATATCTTAACCTTGTTTTACATAGTTATGTCTGAAATTTCATATTGTTGTGTCTCAACAATCTCCATATTAAAAAAAATTGCAAGACAGCATCATAGACAGTTTTGTACTCTAATTGTAATTTTCCTGTTATATACCTATAACAATAAAGATTTAGATGCTTACATCTGGTCCTATGATCATAATCTTTTACAACAGTAACTTTTTTGACAAACTTACATTGAACACCCTCTAGGACTGTTCATACATAACATATTTTATTCAATAAAACATCTAATATAAGTTTTATATATTAAATTCTTATCTCTAACAGCTAAATTCTAACCCAGCAATTCCATAGCTTTTATGTTTATCTGATTAGCATGAATTTTAAATGAAAAGTCAGAATAAATTGTAATACTCAATTGCCTATATTGTTGAACTTCATTAAGTTTCATTGCATCTAGAAAAACTGGGCTCCTTTTGTATTTTCTGATTAAAATACATGTTGCATTTATCTAAATTAATTTTTAAACTGGTAGCACAAGCCCAGTCATCTAATAGCTTCAAATATCCAGTCTTTGCGTGAAAAAATCATCCACATATTTAGGAATCCGCAAATTTCTGTTTCTTTGCATAATTAAAAAAAAACAGTATTAAAAATACAGATCCTAACACAGATCCCTGGGGTATTCCTGTGATATGTGCAGATAAGTAGTTTTTAGACATTGCATTATCCAGCTAACAATATAATAGTCAATATTTAATGTTTTTAAACTTTTATGAACAATCAAGAATGGTAAACAACTGAAAGCTTTTGCTAAGACTATCACACCAGGAACTAGACCTAAATCCAGGACTACTAAAATCTGGATAAAAAAATAATCATATTACTTAATTAACATAGATCTTCCCTTAAAGCCATTTTGTTCAATATCAATAGCCCTACTGCAGATATTAGTTTTATTCAATAACTCTATTGCACATCTTTCAAAGCAATTGCCAACAACTGACATGAAACAAATGGATGTATATTATTTTTACTTCATCTTTCTTTCCCTTTATATATTTATCAGCATAATATGTGAGTTTCCATAATTTAGAAACTGTTCCATTTTCTATAAGTTTACTAAAACCCATATAGAAAACAGGTCTAATTATTGCCTTGATGTTAACTAATAATATTCCAGGGTTCATTCTGGACCCATGGATGCTGCCTTGTTAATTTTATTCAGTGCTACAACAGCCATTTTGATAGTAATACTAAAACAATGGCCATCTGCTAAAGTAAAAATTATAGTATCATCAATGTTGTTATTACAAGTATTACCAAAAGATTTGTTAAATACATTTACTATGATCCAATATTATTGTAACATCTATTTTTATACAAGGAAATAGTATAATATTTTTAAATTAATGAACATGTCATTAATGATTTTATGTGAAGAATCCTTTAACAGACAAAGCTCGAAATTAACTTTAAGATCCCTAATTTTACTTTAAGTTCCTTGCATACAATATTATTTTTTCTTACTCATAAGGTATTTAAGTATTTTTGTTCACTCTCTATTCCACCAAGCAGAGTAATGAAACCTTCCCCTAGTTTCATATTTTGTAAATATTGTGTGCATGTCTTCAAAAATCTTATAACCATACTCCAAAGAGTCAAAGGAAATATGCCAATTTGTATCAGTTATCCTTTCTATCAGGGAGATGTAATCAAGATTGCCTAAATTAAACTTTTTGAATCCTGCTGTACCTTTTTATGTGATGATAATTTGAGATAAAATATTAAAGAATAAGAGTCTGAACATCCAGGGGGGGGGTCAAATCTTTTTATGTACCCTTTCAGGTATTGTGATTAAGACTAATCAAGAGAACATCTAACTCTTGTCTCTTCTTAGACCAACTGAGTCACATTATCAAATGTTATTAATAAATTCCCATTCACATACAAAGTTTGCTGAGTAATCCGTGCGTGATATGCATGGGTATAATAACCCAGAAAGAATATTCTATTGCTTAAATACTTTTCCAGTTTTATATAAAAGTCCCAAGTGGGCTAGGCTACCCATAGGTATCTGATAACATAATGTAGAAGTAAAAGCCTTCACATACGAATATGTGCAGTTTGAGTTTTCTCTCAAGTCCTTATGTTTAACTATGGTACATAATTCCAAAAATCTAGCACAGTTAGGACGTTCCCCATTGATTGTTCTTCAGATATACACCACAATTTCCACAATCAGCTAAATATTGACTTCTAATTAAGTCAACAAATATACAAGTATTTAATAAATACATTATTTCTAGAAAGACCTCAGGAACAAATCCAAATTTATGTTAATGACCAATAATCCAGGCTTGTATAACCTGCACTTAAAATAAATACTATTACAAACAGTAAAAAAGAAAGTTGATATATAAAAACTTAAAAAAATACTGAATCATCATTAAAGTACAATATATGGATATAACTGTTAATTAGTACATCTAAGTATATAATAACCAAAACTAAAACCATAAAATACTTTAATTTACTTTCAGTCAGCTGTATAATCCACTTGATTAAAATAAAAACACAAAATAAAATATGCACTATAAGTAAAATTCATTACTACTTGCATACTTTTATAATTATTATAAATTTAACAAGTATGCTTACACTGGATGACATAGTGACTAGCCAGGCTATTACAGCACTTAAGTAACCAATTTGACATAAAATTATGACTGAATGTAATTTACAAATTCAATATAATGGAAATGTAAAAACTAACAAATGTATTTATTAATGGATCCCAGTGCTTAGCCTAATAAGAATGTCTAGTTTCAATAGTATTCTGGATTCACCAAACACCTAACACTAAATCATTAAATCACGCAAAGTTGCATAAAGCGCATTTTTGCAGTGACATATAGGTGTAGCTTCGACTCATTGAGTGGCACTACTTAAATGAAACTCTTGCACTTCTGATAGGTGAAACACCTGTCAGTCACCCACTAAACCATTAGGCAACATGAAAAACACAAAATGATGTGTTCCCCACATTGTGAAAAAGATGGGGGAGAACACAGAAATAAAGTAAGACAATATACAAAGGTCTATATTAGATCATCGAAACGGCAGAATTTTGAATGATCTAATATCGAACCCAATTTCGTGAATGCTGAAAACAGCAAAGCTCCACAAAACCTAATTCTTTCCTAGGGAAAGAATTCGGTTGGCCGTTGTTGTGGCTTCGCTGTTTTCAGCAATGCAGTGGAAAGTTATGGGTTGGGTTAAGGTAAGTGTGTGATTGTGCAGAGGTTCGGGTTAGGGCACGGGTTGGGTGAGTTAGGGTTAGGGCACGGGTCAGGTAAGTGTGCAATTGTGACAGAATTTGGGGTTAGGGGAGGGTTAAGTGAGTTAGGGTTAGGGCGCAGGTGAGGTGAATGTGCGATAGTGAGAATTTGGGGTTAGGGGTGGGTTAAGTGAGTTAGGGTTAGGGCGTGGGAGTGGTGAGTGTGCGATAGTGACAGACCTTAGGGTTAAGGATCTGGGTTAAGGTAAGTGGATAGATAGTAGTGTATGTGCAGGTTAGTGTAGGGTTAGATGTAACTTTTAAATGAATGTGTGTGGATTGCTGCTTTTTAGTGTGCTTGTGGTGTGTGTGTGTGTGTGTGTGTGTGTGTGTGTGTGTGTGTGTGTGTGTGTGTGTGTGTGTGTGTGTGTGTGTGTGTGTGTGTGGGTGTGTGTGTGTGTTTCTCGGAACAGCAAATTTTTTTCTCTTGGAAAAAAATTGCTTTTTTGAGGTTTCGATATTGTTAGGGTTCGGGTTACGCAGTTTGACGTTATGGCATTCGATAATGAGCCATTTCGATGATCTGATATAGACTCAATATACAATACCCTATAGTCCTTGGACACATGGAAAATTTCCTGGAACACTTTTATAGCACGACTCAGCTTCCAGATAAAAGTTAAATGAATTAAGTGAATTATGCAGTCATACAGTAGGCAAGCGGAGGCTGAGAGAATCAAACTCATGAATACATGTTGAAGCTCATTAGCAGCTGAGACTTACCCACTTTGAGTGCAAGCCTTTTTCACTGTACAATGTATGCTGACACAGTGTCTGCTTATTTCTTACTGATGTACCATGCTCAGAAGAATCAACTGCCTGAGCACAACAGAGTGAAGTTAAACTCTGCTGTCACTCTTTTCCATAAGAAATCCCTGCCTGTGCATTTCTGCTATCAATTTTTTCCATAAGAAATCCCTGCCTGTGTATTTTCTAAGTGTGCACTAGCAGTGAGTCTGCCTGTGCACTTTCTACAACCATGGAGTTGAAATATTAAGTTCTGGGGTACGGGGTTGCCTCTCACATGGGATTATAAGGGTGTCTTACCTCTCTGAAAAAAGCTTATATTTTATTTTCTCTTTGTGTAGGTTTTTCAAGCAGTTTTACTTGGCAATTAATAACTCAGCTACTTATAGTAGAAGTCCACACAACCAGTGCTGAATTAAAGCAAATTTAACAGTGTCAGTTATATCTAATATTTTTGCTTCTTAAGTACAGAATAACTTGACTTTTTTACTGTGAACAATTCTATGCTAGGAGGTAAAGAAGTTATTTTATAAATGTGAAAGACTTAAGTTTGCTCTGTTTTCGATAGAGATGACTTAGTCACTACCACTGCTATTTTCCCAGACTAAATATCAATGGATTAAAAATGAAAGACATGATGAAAACTTTAGTTCCATAGAAAATTATTTCAAATGGCACTAGTGTCTGTGATTAATAAGATTAATAAACCAACATCCTGATTAAAAAGACTGCCTACTCTGCTATTATGCAGTGAGAATTACTCTGGCATTTAATATCCAGACTAAAACAATCATTTTTACTATAATGTGATAGGGCTGCTGACAAACTACTTTTCACCTCCAAAACTTAACTTGTCCGGACCCCTTCAACACACACACATCACACCAAATGACATTTGACAAACTTTACTAAACCTACATAAACATAATATTATTGACCAGCATTTTAATTTATTAATCACAGCATAAACATCCATATAACTGTTAACTAGGGCAGTGTGACCTTGCTCACCCTGACCAATCATAGCATAAATATCCATGTAGCTGTTAACTAGGGCAGCATGGGCTCACTTATCCTGACCAAATAAGTAGCGTCCTTACCCCCGCTCAGTTATTTTACTTATCAAGTAGCATCCGACCACTCACTTTCATTTCCCAGCTCATTGAAATGAAATCCAACGGGCAGAAGAGGGACAAGCCTGCAACTCTTCTCCATCTAACCAAACTTATAAAATAATCACACAATCCTCAATGTTCCAAAAACAGGGAGTGAGGGCGGGTAGCAGGTTCACACCAAAAGACTCCTTACCCAGTTACACTCACATAAAACCCATTAAGTCCAACTCTACACTTACCTCATTTCCTCCCCATCATCCTACTTTCCCATTTAACCCTTTCCTCCCCCCAACTAGCTTTCTTCCCTTACCCTCTCAATTCCTATTACCATTTCCACCTAACCCCACCTGAAGATGTCCCTGGACAAATTGGTTTGTTACCAAACCTCATTTGTCCCAGTCCCCTTCAATAAACACACATCACACCAAATGATCTTTGATGATCTTTATTAAACTTCCATAAACATAACTTTATCGCCCCATATTTTAATATTTTAACCAAAGCACAAACATCCATATAACTGTTAACTAGGGCACCGTGACCTTGCTCACCCTCACCAAATAAGCAGAATCCTTCTAGCTTTCTTCATCTACCCTCTTAATTCCCATTAGTATTTCTACATAACCCCCCCCTGAAGATGTCCCTGGACAATTTAATTTGTTACCAAACCTCATTTGGCCTTTGCAAATACCTGTAATTTACACATGTCGCATTTCTTTGGGGCATATAAAGTATCCATAAGCTACAGCACAGTCATAATACAATATAATACTGATTGTGCAGCAAAGCTTAAAATGTGATTTGATGTCCTTTTGAAAAAAGAAATAGAAAGGAATGGTTTCATCTAATGTTTTCTTTACCTTCCTAGCACATTTTAAAAATATGACAGATGCATGCACATATAAACACCTTGCATTTTATAAAGCTCAAAGCAGAGGAAGTCCTTTCAAGTTTTCCAGCCTATGCTTTCATTAATTTGATTGCAGAAGCAGCTGTCCTTATTTCAAATTTGAACAATAATTTTAGATTATGGGCTTAATCATGTTAAGAAGACTTGGAATACATTAGTGCTATTATAGCCAAAACTGTTAAGCTCTTGCTATTCTCTTTAACTATGCAATGTATCTTATCAGCACACATGCAGCACCTTGTTCCTTCACTGCAAACTTAATAATCATCATTAAGAAAACTGTCTTCCACCTGACTTAAGGAAGTTTTTAACTTTTAACCTTTTCTATATGACTGCCATGCCAATTACTCAGTGATTCTTTTCAAGCAGTAAATCCTGCACATTTAACAGATTACATTAATTGCTTAATTCTTTTCCATATTACATCCTTAATGAAATGGCTAGTAGGTTGGTACTGATTCAGTATGAATGGAGTGTGATGCTCTGACTGGAACTGCAAAAAGATAATACATCTCTGATGGTTCTTGTTTGATTTTAGTATGAAAACAGTGCTGCAGTTATCCAAATTGCTTCCACCCAAGAACTGAAATAAACCATTTTAATAGTCAATATTGACTGAACAACCAGCTGTTCACCAGTAACATCTGTTGTTTCTCTAGTCAATGTCTTCTCTTTCAAATTATGTATGCAAATAATAACTAGTAATAATGAATGTCAACTAAGTGATGACAAAACTCAAAAAAAGAAAGAAAGAAAGCAACACAAACACTAGTAAAGCCCTAGAACATAATGAGCCACAAAAATGTATTTTTATAGGGGGCAAGCCTGTTGTGTGGGGTCATCTCTCCCTCACCTCAAAGACAAATATGTTAACTCCATGGTTTCGCCAACTTGAAAGGAGAGGTCTCTTTGCAGACAGTAAACACAGCCCTCAGAGAAAGAAAACTGCACTGACTTCCTGTAGAACATCCACCCTACTTATACCAACATACACTTCAATGTACCCTGACAGTTACCAGAAACCAAATGGAAACAAGTTTTGCTTCAGACACATAGTTCGTGTGTTCGATATTTTGCACTGTACCCATGTACATACATGTGTGTGAGTGCATATACATGCATGCATATTGTGCACTGAGATAGCTTATACCAAGCAGTATCAGTTTGTGTTCTCTCAAAGTAGATAATAAAAGAAACAAATACTCCCATGCTCTCATTTCAAGAATAAATAAGAACATTAACTCTCTAATACACTGTGGGTCTCTCTGTAAAGAGCATATATAAGTAATGCTACAATTAGCTATAGTCTAATGGCAGCCTTAATGCTAGCCATTTAACCAAACATATGCATAAGCATGCCATCAGGCATTCAGTAAAGAAAGAAAGATAATTTATGATGAACACAAGGCTAGTTATTTTATTCTATTTAATTAATTATTTTATTCTATTTAATTAATTATTGCTTTAATTTAAAAGCACTTGAAGTGGAGGGGGCAGGGCATCCTAGGAGACCCAAGTCTGCAAATTACAGCCTAGTGAATTAATAATGTTCAAAATCACCAGCACTTCCAAATTATGAACAGAATAGGACCACTACCTGAAATACTTAAGGTCTCACATTTCTGAGCTGTCCTTCATTAACACAGGCATACAAAATATCAGAATGTCTATTTGCACGGTTTATTACTCCTAATTCCTCAATCTCTTTTTTAAAGAAATAATCATTGATTCATTAGGACTGTTCTGATTAATAAAGTCAATTGGTGTAATGTAAGAGTGACTAGAAAATGTCATAAGACTTTATATCACATACACTTCAGTGACATAATTCACGAAAAAACTCAATGTTAGCATTGTACATCAGAATCTGAAAAATGTGTCATTTTTTTGTAATTCTGCAGGTCATATGCAGCCCTCATTTTGCTATCAGTGCACTATAATATGAAAAAAATGCAACCTCTGTCTTTCAGTGTAAAATCCAAATGTTAATACATACTTTAAAATATTAAATAAAATGTTAATGTTTTTTCCATTTTGCTTAGCATTTGACAAAACTGTAAATATTATGTTGCTAAATCTCTGTGGAAAATAAGATGAAATTCTACATTTGCATAAATGTTCAAAAAAAAACTATAAAGACTCATGATACTCTTTTCCCAATAATGTCTTCTGTCCCATACTGTTTAGTAAGGATATGAAAGTCCCTTAAATGTTAATGTGGCATCTCAAAAATGGCATGTCACACTGATAGAGAGGTAGCACTCCTGTTCGCATTGCTGAATTATCCATCCTAGTTTGGCAAGAAACCTGGCAGAGGGAAGATTATTATGGAAAATAACCTGCTCTTCTATCTCAGGATGTACACTTGTCACCATGCTCTGCCTGGCATGTTTCCCCACTGTAGGCTTGAAGGCTTGTCCGCAATGAGCAGGAAATACAGATGGATATCATCAGTGTAGAATTCATGTAAATGTTTGTAAATGCTTTCCATAGTGACATCATTGACCAATGGGAAGGCAAGAAGCAAGAAGGAAGTAAAACATCAACTTTCTATCCCTGTAGTGTAATATTCTCAAGGGTTGTTCATCTCAGCTTTCACCTTTAGATGGAACAAATAAAGCATAAATAGAAAATAGGCACATATTCCCTAAGGTGAAAAGAAGTATTTATAAAAATACTGATCATAGCTGAGTGTTACTGCAGAATAAGCAACTACACCACTATAACAATAAAATCTTATATGTAGGCATGAAACTAAAGTACTATCCTTTGTAATGACCATGGGTATGAGTTGGCCTGTAAACTCAGATGTGTGCCACGAAAATGTCCCATCCAGGTCATATGAAAAGGTGGCAACCCTACCAATGGTCAGAGCATTCACCCAATATCTGCCCATTCGCGGTCCAAGTTGTCCTTGTCAGGACGGCCCATAGATGAACGGGTATTACTCGGGTCTACCTACCATGTCATGAAAGATAAGTATTTGTGAGTACCTATGTGAGTGAAGTACAGCATGTGGATGATTTGAAATGTTAGTGTAGACCTCACAACCCTATTGGTCCCAGAGATATGTAGTGTACACAATGTGTTCTGTTGACTGTGCCATGGGCCATCAACTAGAGAAGGGATGAATGTTGTTTGTGGAATATGGGGTTGGGGGGGTGATGAGTAATGTAATAATTCATCAAGGGTAGACTGGGTTGAATGCACAATAGGTAAACTGGAGTTCTACGAGGGAGCGGTGGGTGAATCAGGAAGATAACCAAAGAACAAATATACACATCCACAATACAATCCCACAAACGTGAACATTAAAATGTGCAATACACATGTACAGAAACGTTACCGGCACATACCCACATAATGGTCTGGCCTGAACTGAGCCATCCAACCACAGCACACCTGGATACATAACTCAATACCCATCATCCCTTCACAGCACACCCCCCCCTTCCTGAATGTCCAGCAAAACCAGCCATACTTGGGCTGCTAGATAGGCGCGACCATATCTGCACATAGTAACCCCTACCCATATCTTATAGGTTCATAGGTTCATAGGTTGGTACTAGGTTATCAGCCCTAGGGCCTATACAAGCCTAGCCATAACGATTCCCTGGCTATTTCTTCCCACACTATTTACTTCCCTGGACCCCTGTCTAGCAGGGTGACTGACGTGATCCCTGGGGTGAATTTCTTTTCTCCCATCCAATCGTCAAGGTTCCTTTTGAAGAGGACCAAAGAGGCACTCTGCTTGACATGTATGGACAATCTATTCCAGAGTCTGGGGAGTCTCTGGGTCAGGAACCTATCCCTCCAGCATGTTTTGTTTATTGTGATGACAAGGTTTAGATCCCCGGAGCGTGTGGCTCTGAGGGATTGGGATTTCTTTAAGTGTAGCATGTCCAACAGCTCTGGGTTTGACATGGCCTTGTATGTTAAGCAAAGATCGCCTCTGAGTAGACGATATGCGACAGAGTATAGCTGGAGTTTTTTAAGGCGGTCAGCGTAGGGCATCCGCTTTAGGCCTGTGATTGTTTTAGTGAGGTATTTCTGTGGCCTTTCCAGTTGTTGCAGATGTCTTGAGAGGTACATACCAAATGGGGCATTCTATTCTATAATGGGTCTAATGAGGGATGAGTACAGTGGGACAATGACCTCCTTTTTTCTGGATGAAAAGCCCTTAGTGATGAGGTGTGACACATAGAAGGATTTCCTGACTGTTGTGGCGATGTGTTTATCGAAGGTGAGAACACTGTCCACCTGTGTCCCTAAGTCTCTTATCAAACTTTTGGTGTTTAGTGTACTGTCACCTATATGGTAATTCATGGATACATGTTTTTTCCCAAAGGGGATAACTATACATTTCTTGGCATTGAGCTTGAGCCCATGGCTCTGGCACCAAGCATCTGTTTCTGTAAGGCCCTTTTGTAGAGTATCCACATCATTTGGGGATTCAATAATGGCTCCCAGTTTGCAGTCATCTGCAAACTTTGTTATCCAGAGTCCCTTAGTGTTGGCCTGTACTTCAGAGAAGTAGATGCCAAACAAGAGTGGTCCCAGGACTGAACCCTGAGGTACTCCACTTGTCACTTGTCTGGAGCTGGATTTGGAATTGGCTACTTTTACAGTGTGGGTTCTATCAGTAAGCCAGTTAGCAACCCATTGGGTGACGTAGGGATTAATGCCCAGCTTAGTAAGTTTATCTATGATTCCAGAGTGGGGAATGGTGTCAAAGGCCTTGGCAAGGTCTAGATAGGACCACCTTACCCTTGTCCATGGCTCTGGAGACTGATTCGAAGAAGTCAATCAAGTTCAGGAGACAAGATCGGCCCTTCACAAACCCAAACTGGGTGGGGTCCAGTGTTTGAAGGTTGCCAATGTCTTTGTTTATAAGTTCCATGATAATACGCTCCATGGCCTTGCAGATAAGGCTTGTCAGACTGATGGGATGGTAGTTTCTGGGATCCAAGGTGGATCCCCCCTTGTGGAGTGGGATAACTGTAGCTGTGCACCACTCAGTGGGTACGAAACCTGAGGTGAGGCTATGATTAAACATGACACTTAGGTGAAGTGCCAGTTCATATTGTAGTTCATGTAGTACACAGCCCGGGATGTCATCTGGTCCCATGGATGCTGTATTCTTAGCTTTGGAGAGTGCGTTTTTTACCTGTGTGGCCGTTATTACAGGAATTTTGCAATCGTCCGGTATTGAGATGGGCCATTTAGGGGGGGAGAGGGGGGTGAAGTTGGCACTGAATAGATCTGCCAGGATATTGGCAATATCCTTGGGATCAGTATATTTAATGCCATTCTGTTTTAGCTCAGAGCAGATCTGAGCATTGCCATTTAGATTCTTGACATACTTATAGAATGCCTTGTTGTTGTCTTTGGAATCTAGTAGGCAGTCTCACCCTAGGCATTCTCAGGATTGCAAACTATGTATCCCTTGCATGTTTAACCCTACTTACAGCCGTAAAGCAAAGATGGTTATCGGTCCCCACAATTTTTGGATATCCCTCATGGGATATGTATCTGTTCTAAACATTAGACTTGGTGTCACGACATGATGTCCAGTCCTGTATACATCTGGACACAAGTTGTATGAGCAGTAGTTGTCCACAAGAATGCTCGGCCTCCAGCCGGTCCTGCAGAACCTACGACCCGGGATTAAACACCTGACCGTTATGCACATCTCCCCACATGCATTATCGGGAATATATACCTTACACATTCGCATAGTGGCAGTTGGATATAGAGTGCTTAAGGCACTTTAAAGCAGATGTAAGTAGGGTTACCACCTGCCTCACCTTGTGAGGGATTAAACACCTGACCGTGATGCACGTCTCCCCACATGCATTATCAGGAATATATACCTTACACATTTGCATAGTGGCAGTCGGATATAGGGTGCTTAATGCACTGTAAAGCAGACGTAAGTAGGGTTACCACCTGCCCCACCTTGTGAGGGACAGTTCCTTTTTGGGCAGTTGTGTCCAGGCCAAATATAATACAATGGCAAATGTCCTGTGATTGTAGGAAATATGTCCCATATTTCATGTAACAGTTGCATAAAACAGTTATTTATGTAAAATACTCAAAGTTACAAGAAACAGATTAAACAAACTGCTACAAGAATGAGCATTCATTTAGGCAAATAAGTAAAGTTCTAACCTTTGTACTGACCGTGGGTATGTGTTGGCCTGTAAAATCTGATGTGTGTCCCAAAAATGCCCCGTTTTGGCCATATGAAAAGGTGGCAACCTGAGACGTAAGCGGGTATGCAAGCATGTATGCGCAACGGTAGGTGGCGGTGATTCAACAGTATGGGAAATGTAAATGAGCATGTAGGTGTATATGCATGTGTATGTACAGACCGATACACACACACACACACACACACACACATATATATATATATATATATATATATATATATAAATATATATATATATATATATATATATATATATATATATATATATATATATATATATATATATATATATATATAAATATATGTAGATATGAAGAATGAACAGGTCACAATATTTGAAATCCCTGTAATAGTGCTGTTATATATCAGGATGGCCATAGGTGAGCACACCTCTGCATCCCCAACCACAGGCAGGACACTAAAAGTGGACCGAACGATCTCCCCTTGCTAAGTCTGAATTTCAACTAGGTACAGGGCAGTCCCAGTCCCCAGTCGGACAAGCCTAAACCTGGAAGACTATATGAACACCCTGACAATCGAACACACGTATGTGCCAGGACTATAGGCTTTGGAGGTCTGAATATCCTCGGAGTGAGTCAACATGTGACACAAGTCCAGAGCAATAGGGAATAGGGAATGGTGCATGTGTATTAGTATGTTTTTCCCAACAGGTAAATGGATGCCTGCTGTGTAAGTGAAGCGATGAAGCGTGTGTTCGGGTATCTGTGCACCATGGGTATACATATAAATGAGGCAGAACACCAATAGTGTAGTGGTTAGAGCATCCACCTAAAGAAAAGGCATTCACGGTTCAAGGTCGACAATAGCACATATAATTTTCCTTGTGGAATGAATGTTGCTCTCCTGTAAAGCCAACGTTTAAATATGTAAAGCTGAACATGTGTATCACATGGGACTATTAACCAGATCCTTTCAATCAAAGTGGTATTGTCATAATGTATAAGGCACAAATAAGCACAAATAAGCGACAGTAAACATATGTAATGCACAGTAAGCATTGGCGAGTGTGCCTGCATGGGTGTAAGCAGCTCCCAGCATAGGAAATGTATGTTTGTATGTACAGATGTAATATATACACACACACACACACACACACACATATATATATATATATATATATATATATATATATATATATATATATATACACACACACACACACACACATATATGTGTGTATAGATATCTATCTACATACATGAGAAATATATATATATATATATATATATATATATATATATATATATATATATATATATATAACAAGAATGGACATTGAAACAGTAAAGTATACACAAGGGATGTGAAGGGAATCAAGAGCAATGTTGGTATTATAAAGCGATTTCAGTGTATGTCATAAAAAGCTGCCCAGGAGTGAGCAGAGCACCGCTACTCACACCACAGGTAGGGTTTTACCAGTGGGAGTAACATCGTTGAAATTCTAGGTCTACTTTACACACAGAAGGAATGTAGTCCCATGCTGGGACCTCCAAAAATTGGAAAGTGCAAATGGCCATATTCCATAACCCCTGGAAAGGTACATATGTGCAAGTATACATGGCGGGAGACCCTGTGAATACACGAGGCAGGACAGAATGTGTGTAGGGCCCCAAAAGCTCTGTCGAGGGAAATGTGTAAAGGTGTGTCATGGCTGCGATAACAAGTGGATAATGGATGTTACATGTGTAAATTTAACACGGGTGGGGTGGAGGAACTTTGGGTATGCAATTATGGATCCAGGTGTGCAAGGGTTGGATGGGCCGGTTCTATTGGACTGCCCCGTGGAGGTCAGCAAGGTCGCAATAGGTATATATGCACACTCACATGCAGACAACAATATATGTTGAAGTACAAATTTTGTAACACATGCATTCCATTTGTTGACATAAATAATAGCAATGTCCCCATACAAAAATCGACAGTACATGGAATAATAGGCTGTGCAGAAGAGGGACGTGTCGAATCATACTATCACATTCCAATTACAATCGGTAATCTGTACATGAACATATATTGACATCTCTCCGCTGTATAACATACTACATACCAATTACAAGATAACTGGAGTGTGTCGGTGTTATAATGAATAAGGCACTAGTATGCTAGTGAAGCTTATAAACACCATTACGCATGTGTAAGTGCGCATGAGTAGGGAATGTATTATATATATATATATATATATATATATATATATATATATATATATATATATATATATATATACACATATATATATATATATATATATATATATATATATATATATATATATAAAACCGCAAGATATGAATACATGTATGAATACATATGCAGATATGTGTGTATATATTAATGTAAATAGATATATATATGTTACAGTAAATATACACATGTATATACCTAGGTTAGGTTACAGCAGTTACGGGTAACATGTTTAGACTGGGCATATGTTGGTGGGAGGTCCACTCAACAAATGTCTACTTACCACCACCACCCCCCCAGCTAGGCCTGTGAGACATACAGGCATGCAATAAAGGTAAATACAACACTGCTTCCCAGACCACGGCAGGAAACTGAAACTACCAGTGGGAGAGATCTACAAGGTCTACACTTTAAACATGGACAGCGATGTCCCTTGCGGGACACCAAAAATTTGGTGCCTTCAGCCAATGGGAGTAGCACAACTGCAACCAGGATGTAGCTGTACATGGAAAAGTAGGTTGTGCAAGCCTGATAACACATGGATTGACACAACGTACGACATGTGTCCTGACAAGGGGAGAGTGGGCAGTGTGTAGGGGTGTGTTCATATCCCACCTGCATCCACCTGTGCCCACAGTAAGGATGAGTGCTGTAGAGTAGTGGCAGGTGGGGGAACTATGGGTATGCGATTATGGGGCTAGGCATGCAGGTGCTGGCTGGCAGACACTTATTAGGACTGCCCCATGTGTGTAAGTAATATTCTGATGTGGGTATAGCAGACACCCATATCTACCAAACTGTAAGAGCACATCTACTGGACAGTTCGTAAACCATTGGGGGAATACATAGGGGCCATATCATTGAACTGTCCCCGATTACCATGGACGTCCGTGATTACGAATCAGAATCTTAACACAGTCCCAACTAAACCATCCTAGAACTAGTGATATTAGGAGGAAAGGTGGCGGAATACACGTAATGAATAATGACAACATGTAAGAGTCATAAACTGCATGCACTTCAGACAATGTGTATGAATACATATATGCTCTGTGTCCATCAACGTGTCAGTTTAATAGCACCAACCTTCTAAATGTGTCCTTGAGGTCGTAATGCAATGTTCCTGATTCAGTGTTTATTCTTCCCCATTCGTATGAGAGGTCTGATAGTGAGAGAAAGCGCATGTTCTGCCGACTAGCTTAGAAAGTTGATAGAATAATAGGTTTGGGGTTACCACCTGTCCACCTTTACGAGGGACACTCCCCTGTGGGCAGTTGTGTCCTGCATAATAACTGTAATTAAGACAAATATCCTGTGATTTAGGGCAAAGACTACCTATATTGTCTGTAGTAGTAGCATAAAACAATTATGTTCTTCTGAAACACCTAAATGTTATAGGTAATAGTATAAGCAACTATAATGCTACAAGAGTAACCTTTTATTTAGGCAAAACAGTGAAGTACACCCCTTTCTACTGGCTGTGGGTGTGTTGCCCTGCAAAGTCTGATGTCTCTACATACAGGTCCTTAGATAGGGTTGCCACCTTTCCAAATGGCCAGAGTGGGACATGTTCTGTAGAAATGTCAGATATTCCAGGACTAAACATACCTACAGCCATGCATAGTACAGGATTACACTTATTTGCACAAATAAAAGCTTAATCTAGTTGCATTTGAATTGCTTATGCTACTTCGCATAACATATAGAAGTGTCATATATCAAATAACTGTTGTATGCAATTATTAGTGTAACGTAGAATATAATAATGTCCTGTAATCTGGACATGTGCTATGTCTTGATTATTTTTGCACTGTCCCTAGCAAAGTGGGACAGGTGGTAACCCTAAAGTCCTACGTTGGCCAATTGAGAAGGTGGCAAACCTATAATAGGTATGCAGTAGCATGACCGATCCAACGGATTAGGCTACCACAACCCAACTACTCATTTGTAATGCAGGGTCTTGGTTCCCATGCATCAGCCAGATGGGAGCAGAGTGTATGCGGAACACACAAATATGATTAATTCACTGGACAGGCCGCTGGTTCTGTACAGTCAAATGCCATGCCGTCGCCTAATGGGCAACCATTCCCGATACTGTAGTCATGTAGTCCGATGTGTTAGGCATTACAAGGTGGGAGCAGATTGTAAGAGGAACACACAATTATGAATGATTCATCGGACAGGCCACTGATTCCATACAGTCGAATGCCATGTGGTCGCCTAGTGGGCTGCCATTCCAGATACTGTAGTCAGAAGTGGCCTTAGGTCAACTGGTGCCCTAGGCCAAGGGCACAACGGCACCCCCCACCACACCACCCAGTGTCCCCATCCTGGTCTACCTACACCAAATAAATACTGGTAAAGTGCCCCCACAAAAGCGGCGCCCTAGGTGGCCACTTAGTTGGCCTATGCCTAAGGCCAGCTATGACTGTAGTAATGTAGTCTGATGTGATAGGCATCACAAGGTATGCCTAAGAGGAACACACAAATATGAATGATTCTCCGGACAGGCCGCTGATTCTGTACAGTCGAACGTCATGCTATCGCCTAATAGGCAGCCATTTCCGATACTGTATTCATGTATTCCAATGTAATAGGCATCACAAGGTGGGAGCACATTGTATGAGGTACACACAAATATGATTGTGTCACTGGACAGGCCGCTGATTCCGTACAGTCGAACGCGATGCTATCACCTAATAGGTGGCCAGTCCTGATACTGGAGTCATGTAATATGATGTAATAGGTATCACAAAGTAATATTGTGGTCCTCGCTCACACCCAGGGGTGTGAGTGACAGATGCAAGCACCAATGCCAGTGCATTAGCAAGTGCGGGATTGAGCGGGTGTAAGCGTGTTTGGCTACCCGTATGCGAGTATTGCATTGGTTAAGCATTGTAGAGGCTAATCAAGTGTAAGATGCTTTAACCAGAGGATATCATACAGCGCAGTCATTCAACAGTATAGGAATGTATCCTATCATGTAGATGTACATGTGAGTGTTTATATCCAGCATATAGATTGTTGTTGTTGTGTCTTTCAGCTTTTCCTGTTAGGGGTTGCCAAAGTGGAACTCCGGTCCGCTAATGATTGGCAGTAGATTTTTTACGTGCCGAGTTGCTGGCCCTGATGCACAACCTCCATTGAAGGAACGCCCATTCACACATGTCTCCACACAGAAGACGCTCTAGCTGAGAATCGAACAGGACAACGTCTTACTGTGAGGCAACAACACTACCGCAGCACCACCACTGCAGTACTATGTCTGGCATATAGGTACATACATATATAGAGATGTCTCAGGGACATACCATGTGGCAACAAAGCATTACAAACGAATGAAACGGGAAACACAAGCGATGCCTGTATTATGTAGTGGTGTTGCTCTATGTGATCACAAGACTCCTTCAGACAGACATGTGTCAGTCATACATGCAAATAGTTGTACACTGGCCGTATATATCACTCTGTGCATGTAATGTACATTAACATAACAGTACCTGTCCAATCATTATGTGTGAACAGTACTCCTGCAATGTGCTGTGTGCAACATCATCATCATGATAAAGGTAAATGGGGTGACCACAGAGGGACCGGTAGTGTTTTGTGTAAATGGGGTCATCCTCCTCACGTGTACCTGGACCATGTAGGAGTGATGTGCATACCAGGACCGTGCACCTGAGGGACAGTGGTGAAGATAACAGTAGTATGTTATGATGCAAATTACAAGGGTTTCATGTGTCCAGTGGGCACTTGTGTATAATGGACACTTATGTATAGGGCAGATGGTGTCCTAGGAGCCAAATGGCCTTATGTGTCCGTAGGTGAGGGTCAGATGTTGGTGAAGGAGTGTAGGTATGGCCTTGGAGGATAGGAAGGAGCACAGAAATTACAGCATACAGGGTTGGTATATGACACATGTGGGGGGGATACACCCTGGATGGGGATGGGTCTTTGGCATTCAAAAGCCTATGGGAACAGTGGGATGGGGGTCTCAAGCCATGGGCAACTGCCACTGCACCTACATAGCTGCAAAGGAGGAAGTGCTGGGGGCTGTCCAGGAAGGGCAGCCTCACCCTGTAAATGTGACACACCGCACTTGAACTGGCGTATCTGGCTTCGTAACCCCTTAGGAAGCCACCTACGCAATATGTCTGGGACCGCATGACAGCAGATATGTACCTGTCTGGTCCCACTCCCAAGGGGGACATGCTCCATCCTCAGTGGTGGTACCACCAGAAGGTGGTGCAGAACCAACAGAGGTTGATGTTAATGGCTGAGCCCCAGATATGCTAGTGCCTGGTGCCATGGTCAGCTGAAGTGGGACAGGAGGATCTGCCAGGACCTACCAACCTATTCAGCCTATGGTGTTGCATTTTACATCCACATATGGCTTAGTGATAGACAACAGCATACAGGATTACCTACAACAGTATGCATAGAAATCACCAGCAATCCAACACAACAGATGGTATACATTTGCAGAGGGAGCACAACACATGCATATATACTACATGGCAACTGTACAATGTGTAGCAGAAGTGTGACTGCAGCTATGAACAGTTGCCCATCATTGGCTTGTCACTGGGAATCCCACACAGTGTCAGTCATACCACTGTCTCATGTGACACATGTCCAGTCAGGGATGCGATGGCAGTAACACATCGTTATCATCATGTACTGTCTGCAATCCCCACACCATGCTTCTGCTGTGCACAGAAGTGTGTTCAGTGTGTAACACAGGAAACAAATGGTTGCACACACTGACCTGTTTACAGATGGCCCTACAGGTGGGGTTCCCTCATGAACAGAGTACTGTCATGTCTGTATTTTAACATGCAGAATAGCCATTACCACACACATGTTAAACAGGCAGTAGTCTCAATGCAGCATAGCTACACTTACATGCTGTAGTTGTGTGGCACATCACCCTCCTGTCATTAGGCTATTTCCCACTGTGGAAAATGATTGAGGAACATCCAGATATCATCTGCGATGCCGTGTCAGAACACCACATCCAGGTACCAATCACAGCGACTGTCATGGCCAGATAATAACATGTTTCCCTAGATAGTGTACCGTGTTTATCATGAGGATGGCTATGGGAAAACCATCACAGCTGTACCACACGCAATCAGCTAGAGGAGGACTGCAATAGGTGCAGAGGCCATCACCTGACCATTTCCATCTGTTACAATACACATGCTGCTGTGCAGGTGTACACCTTCACATCCACCTGAGAGTGTGTGTGCGGGACAGGCAATGTACACCAGGGAAGGGCTTGGAGACTTAACCATAAGCATCATCTGCCACACGCTGAATAGTACAGGGGCATACCCCTGACTACTCATTACTATTACATGTGCATGATGTTACTACATGTGCCACAGAGGCGGCATGTTGCAGTGCTGTAAGAAAATGTGTGTAGGTGAGTGAGAGCCATCTGCAACAGATATAGTAGACATACATTAGGTGTGGCACACATGTCAGTCCACGTGAATGGAAGTCGCTGTCACCACAAGCACACTCTAATGGACATGCATTGACACCTTTGCCAGGGCAGCAAATACACAATGTAACTACTTAGTTTGCCACACCGCAGTAATGTCCAGGACCACATGCACCACAGGGGATATCTGGAGGTTCTATGGGCTAGGGCATGTGAAAGTGCTTAACAACTGTTGGTATGCCACTGAGGTTTATACTGGGAGTGACTGTGGTTGGGAGCATCACAACCCACATGCAGACACAGGGTGCCAGTACTGTCATGTAGGTATGCATTGCTCCATGGATATGTAGTGTTTGGCTGTGCAAGATGGCTGTACAAGGCTTGGTGAGGGGTAATCCTTGCCATTGCATCACCCGACAATGGTGTGCAGTGCAGGGGTGTAGTGTCTGCAATGTCCCACACACATGGGTACTGCATTATCTGGCCTGACATCCTGGTTACCAATATGTAGGGCCATAGCTTTGCAATGCATGCCATGTCTGTGTTTGATAGTCCTTCACATGGACATTGCCTGGGATGTTCATGCCCCACAATACTGTACAGTGACATGTACAGGTGTACCTGGTTTGGCAGACACATGTAGTGTACACAGCCTGTTATACCCCAATATGCCAATACTGGCCTGGTGTGGCGAAACCTGCTTATAGTGAGCAGGTCGGCCTGCACCTGCATGGACAGAATGGACAGGTATTCCATGGTGTCAGTGGCATGGGTCCATACAGGGCACATGTGTACAGCATTGTCTGGCCTTAGTGGATCGCATATGATGGCACCACATATGTTGCAGCCATTCAGTGTGGAACATAGTGAAGGCACAATGTCCACATATATTTGCGTATTGTACCAAGGTACAGGGTGCCATGTCCTCTGCAGGCCACTGCGGTCACACCATGCCTACTATCTGTCCTCAATGTGCATGTTACTAACAACATAGTGGGATATCCTAGGTAAGGTTGTATGTGCATGGCACATGGGTGCGGGACATATACCGTGTACTAGTAGGGCTGCATACTTAGTTTACCAGCCCTTTTGCCAGTTGTATGGGTATGGCTTGCCAACACAGTGCCATGGCTGACTGACAGCTGTACTCCTCGTGAGGTGGCCAATGTGTCATATGACGGATAATACTATATAGGAAAACTACAAAACCTGCTCCCAAACATGTCCAATGTTAAGACAATCACGGCCACCTCTACACAGGCTCTGACAGAAAAACACACACTTGCCATGTCCTGTATACAAACCCCTACCATATCACACTGCAGCAACATGCGTTTAGAGTACATGCAACAGTGAATACTACAAAGCACTGTACTTGTCTCACCCAGGCAGACACACACACACAGACACAGACACACACACACACACACACACACACACACACACACACACACACACACACAGTTGGCATGTTTTGGGATTAGAACACCAACCTAATTACTTTACTACACTGCAGCATTACGCAGATACAGAACACGCTACCGAGATTACTGGGACACAGCACTCCCAGAGGTGTATTTGTAGATGGGTGACATCATCGGCCTTGCTAACGGTGGGTATAAGAAATGTATGGAGTGTGACCAGTATAAAAGCATTACTCAGTCCTCAGGCAAATGGGAACACACAAACACACACACATGGCAAGTGTGGGACTAGAACACTGACCTAACTACTTTATTACACTACAGCATTACGCAGTTACAGAACATGCTACCGAGATTACTGGGACACAGTCCTCCCAGAGGTGTATTTGTAGATGGGTAACATCATCGGCCTTGCTAACGGTGGGTATAAGAAATGTATGGAGTGTGGGCAGTCTAAAAGCAATTTAGAGTCCACCAGCAAATGGGGACAGACATACACACACACACACACACACACACACACACACACACACACACACACACACACACACACACACACACACACATATGCATGCCAGTGGCGGGTACAGAACACCTGCCTATTTACAGATTACTGTTACAATACTACATACTTACCAATCGCGCCACACAGACTACACATTTCAAGGCTGTCATTATGACCGTCTGGGAATGTGGACATCAACAGGGATGCTGGCAGTTAAGATGTACATACCTGTGAACCTGTGTGTTTAAAGTAGGAATCCATCCTGACCTGGAGTATGCCCATCTGTGGAATGGACGACTACTATAACTATACAGGGTTACAATGGCCATGCCCATACACAGAGGCACATAATCGACACAAGGTGTCACTGGGCATGCTCACACACTTAGTAGCACAGGGCTGTTCAGAATGCACTATGTGTCCATCTACACAAGGATATACTGGGCATGCTCATACACTAGCACAGGGGGCTTGCTCACACACTTAGTAGCACAGGGCTGTTCGGAATGCACTATGTGTTCACCTACACAAGGATATACTGGGCATGCTCTTACACTTAGTAGCACAGGGGGCATGCTCACACACTTAATAGCACAGGGCTGTTCGGAATGTACTACTATGTGTCCATCTACACAAGGATATACTGGGCATGCTCATACTCCTAGTAGCACAGGGCTGACTGGGATGCACTCTGATGCTAAACACAGAGGGCCACAGTGGCCATGCTTTTACAGGTAGATGTAAATAACACATTGTAATGGGCTCTGGTGTTAGTAGTTGTCGTTGTTAGTGGGAACACTGCTCTAAATATATTTGACACTGATCTTTTACACAACATCAGCTGTCATTCTGGGATGACATGGCTGACAGTAGGCAGGCCTTTGTCACATATCGCATGCATCCATGATACAAGGGAGTGTGGATATTACCCAAGTCGCATCCGCCCACACAGTACCATTCCAAGGCAAATGTCCTAAAACACAGATTAACTCCCATACACCTACAGGACAACTGCATTGTTTTCTTATACTAACCAGTGCTAGATGTGTAGCGTCCATATTCACAGCTGGTCACTGTAGATCCAACAATGGGGAGTACTGACATCCATTCAGTGAGGAACACCTGGCTGATGTCTCTGTAGTGCACAGTAGCACTACCTCCATATACCTCAGAACCTAGCACTAACACCATATACCTCAGAACCAGACATGTGGGCCATAACACAGGTACAGACCACTCCAGATGATGTACCCACATACATAAAGGCCACTCAGATGTACTGACTGGTCCCCCCATGAAAGGCATCACAGATGAGCCATGCGCAGGACACAGTGTCACATGCTGCATTCTAGGATGTAAACTGCAGACACCACCATACCCTCAGACCACCAACACGCAACTATACATGTTATATGACATAGATGAGTACACCACCATGTGATGCTTGACCTGTATACTGTACTAAGCTCTACATCAACTGTAGACAGTACACATGTACTTACACAGTTGCATCATGTGTTATGCAATGCAATGATACCACTGTCTGTGACCAGGTCAGCTGTACACATACCAGGGGCCCTCAGTACTTTCCACCAGTGTACACCAGTAAACACCCTCATGTATGGATATGACATACATGTACCTGCCTTGGGTATGTACATGCCACACACACAGCAGAGCTGTTGTATTCCTTTGTGCAAACAGGTGGCTGCAGCCATTACACACATGCACATGGAATGTAGGTCCATGGCTGCTGAATGCTAACAGTACATAAGGTGTGATATCAATGTTGACAGAGGTAACATCCCCTTGGTACTGGTCACCCATCATATCATACAACAGCCCATGTGTCATGTATGTCATTACACATATCCACCAATTGCAATGCCTACAAACATGACCAAATGTCAGGATTGTAGGACCTACACACCTGTACATGTAGTGTTGTGCGTTCAGATAACATGCGTGTGCAGTTGCTGATGTATGCAGGTAGTGTGTATCCTAGTACATCATGCAGCTGCAACACAGCCTCAACATTGCCAACTGTATATGGTGATATGCTGAATGTACAGAAAGATGTACCACAGGTATGGACAGATGTGTTGAAATAACTAAGTGTTGGGGCATCTTTGCAGATGGATGTTTGCTGTGGAGAGCTCACAGGTGTGTCACAAGCAGTCCTACAATACCCTGTGTAACTGGTAAGCAATGGTTTTGTTAATTGAAGGACATAACACACAACTTAGACAGCAGTCAGGGTGACAGTGAAGGTAAATCACTTGACACCTGTTAATAGATATGATGTCCCTAGTGCATATATCAGCACTGTTGGCACAGGAAGCATCAGTACAGTTTGCAACACGTGCAATACTGCTGTACATCTGATATACATACCATGAGCTACGCAGGTCTGAGATTCACAGTACTGGCATGTGTGGTTGCTTGTGTGTCCATATATGTCACGTATTGTGGGAAATACATCTCAGTTGTTACTCACTCTCCTGTACACTAGTGTACACATCTGTACAGACTGCAATGTAGAAAGCAGGACATAGGCAGGGGTGTGTATCTCACACATGTGAGGTATCTGCATGTGCATGATATAGGTGTATTAATTACTGAATGCCACAGTGTGTGTATGTAGGGCTGACTGGTCCCTGGTGTGAGGATGTATGTTACCATACTGAACTGATAAGACCCCTCCCACCATCCAGATGATACATTCTACTATCCGTGTTGATGTCCCCGATCTTAGGCCGTACTGACTACCTATACATGTGTATTCTCTGTGGCGCATCATGTAGGTGCACAGTACTGTAATGATGATTTGCACATAGGCAGGGGTCCTCATCCCACCAGTACTGTGTGCAAGTGTGTGTTACTGTGTCGGTGAAGCTGTGTGTGTGTGTGTGTGTGTGTGTGTGTGTGTGTGTGTGTGTGTGTGTGTGTGTGTGTGTGTGTGTTACAGTGTCACTGAATACATGTGTGTCAATACCTGAGTGTGTGGGTGTAGTTGTGTGTTGGCATCCTGTCATGGGAACATGTATTACTGATTCCTGTTGAGGCATCACACTTCACACTGGTCTCTACCCTTGTAATCAGCTAGACCACTCTCTTACCTCACCACCCCATGTAACTGTACCTGTGATGTCACCCTTTATGGATGTCACGTCTGTGACCACAGTAGCTTAATACACAGCTATCATGCTCTTGGAATGGTAGACGTGTTTGTAATGTGGGACATTCTCACTGGTATGTGGCAGCTACATGGTGCATGCTGGTATATTCATACATACCTGTGTGTAGTCCACATTGACATATGGGACACTTAACTGCAAACACTGACATCCACCGGCACGTGCAATTAGACTTGAAGAAGGACAGCAGAACATCATGACCAACATGCATTTACTGTTGTTACACAAGACACATACTGTTAACAGTATTGTACACCTGTATTACATGGTATATCTGCTGCCTATCAACAGTCCTCAACATTTGTAAATTACACGTATCATCCTAGTCTGCTCACCCTGTGCATCAGACCATATGAGCATGTCCCTGCACTGATGGTGTGAATGTCAGAGATGCGGCACAGGCATCATCATATGCACAGGGTGTTAATGTTTGCCGGCGGCCTAGGCTGCACTGTTGTTACACAAGACACATACTGTTAACAGTATTGTACACCTGTACTACATGATATATCTGCTGCCTGTCAACAGTCCTCAACATTTGTAAACTACACATATCATCCTAGTCTGTTCACCCTGTGCATCAGACCATATGAGCATGCCCCTGCACTGATGGTGTGGATGTCAGGGATGCAGCACAGACATCATCATATGCACAGGGTGTTAATGTTTGCCAGAGGCCTAGGCTGTACTGTTGTTACACAAGACACATACTGTTAACAGTATCATACACCTGTACTACACGGTATATCTGCTGCCTGTCAACAGTCCTTAACATTTATTAACTACACTATCATCCTAGTTGGGTCACCCCTGTGCATCAGACCATATGAGCATGTCCCTGCACTGATGGTGCGGATGTCAGGGATGCGGCACAGGCATCATCATATGCACAGGGTGTTAATGTTTGCCGGAGGCCTAGGCTGCACTGTTCTTACACAAGACATATACTGTTAACAGTATTGTACACCTGTACTACATGGTATATCTGCTGCCTGTCAACAGTCCTCAACATTTGTAAACTACACGTATCATCCTAGTCTGTTCACCCTGTGCATCAGACCATATGAGCATGTCCCTGCACCAATGGTGTGGATGTCAGGGATGCGGCACAGGCATCATCATATGCACAGGGTGTTAAAGTTTGCCGGAGGCCTAGGCTGCACCATTGGATGACATCAAGTGTGTGGGTTTGGGCCTTTGATCTAATTGGGCGTGTGTGGATGTTATGCATGTGTGTGTTGCGGTGCCCTACATATGTGTCCAGTGTGTGCGTGTATGTATGCACACAGTTCTCCCATGTGTCTGGCCTACACAGGGGTATTATTGACAGCTGCAGACTGTACAGGCAAGGTTTTACAGTTCACGGTGTCCGGTCACGGACATGTGACTTGTGCCTGCCAGGGGTTGCACGGGCATTAACAGACAGAGGTGCAGATTGGGTACTGTCTGATGTCACTTGTCCACTGGAACCATGTCCCTGTTGGGAACATCCCAGGCCATGTAGACATGGCCTGCTGTGTCATGGTGTGGACAGCACAGCACCAGATGCACTGCTGCTATGGCCACTATGGGAGCGGGCATGTGAGATAGCTCATACACGTAGACGTAATGTAGCAGGCCTACATCCATGTGCCCGATGCCTCACTCCTACCAGATGTTCCAACACAGATAGCTCACGCCCGTGGATTGCCATGCCATGGTCAAGGACTCCAACCATGTCACCCAACCATCTATCCAAAGCATCAGCAATCTGTTGTTGAGCATTTACCATTGCCTGGATGCTGTTTTTTAAAGAACGGAGATCAGCTCTCTGTAGCCTCTGATCTTCTCTGTTGTGCCATTCAGCATGTGCCTGTGCCTCCATTACAGCCTGAAACATGCATCTGGTGACACCAGCTGCTGTGATCTGTCATGCAGGAGTATGTTGGCCAGAGGTCCTCCTACGAGCAGCACTGGCCATGCGCCTGTGTGGGGTGCCACCAGTAGCTTGGCTGACACCATGGTGTGCAGGCACACCTTCTATAGCCCCCACACTTTCCTTTTCCAAGCTACCCTGTGCCAACTGTCCTTCCTTTATGGCCACTGGTGATGGGGTATGTGCAGGTATGAGATCTGTGTGCGAGGATGAGGTGGATAAAGATGGAATGGCAACCAGCTGCACAGTTTCAGCCCCTTACAACTCTGCCTGTGTCCCAATCATATGTTCATCATCACTGCTAGAGTCTGTGGGGACACTAACATCTGATGTACCACAGGAGGGCAATGCACCTACATCACCTGTGAGGGCAGACAAGAACGGTACATTACTATCTATACAATAAACACACACAAGCATGTGATATGACAGAAGGCATGCAACATGCATGTGATACGGCAGACGGCATGCAATGCAGACAATAATAGTGGTAGTTATCATACATCCCTAGGTTGCACACAACAGCATGCATGTGTCACAGCAGACGGCATGCAAAGTACACAGTCATAGTAGTGGTTAGCATACATCCCCGTGTTACACCTGCCTGATGTGTGGCATATGACCTTGATAATCACATGTAGTATGACATGTGATCTGCTGATGTGTGCAATGACATGCATACATGTTTAACACAATGATGTCCTGTCAAATATACAGTGGGGAAATGGTGTACCAATTCAGTGTTGTCTGTCCGCCCTACATATATACTGCAAATTTAGCTGATGTGCGTGGCCATTGCAGGGAATCATGAGGTGTCTGTAGTGCTATACAGTGTGAGTTACAGACAGGGTTCATAGCCATGACTGTGTTCAGATACAATACATATATACTGTGGAATGTGACCCACATCACTGAGGTGTATACACACTAAACCATGAAGTGAAAGTTGTGACACAGGTCACTGATGGGTATACAGATGACACCCCTGCACATCTGCAACCATATTGCTGCAGCCTGGCAACTATGGCCAGACATGGAGAACACGTCAGTACACCATGTCCCACATGACATCTGTGTACCACACACACACACACACACACACACACACACACACACACACACACACACACGCACACGCACACAAGGAGCTAGTATGGCATTTATGTCCAACACCAGCAACGGGAATATACTGTATCTGTGGCCTGATGTGGATACTGTACAGGTAACTGCTGTCATGTTGCAACACCCACAAGATGTTCAACACATCTTATGTGGTGGATTGATGTTATGCTTACACAAGATGTGCACAGGCCTGTAGGATGTCTAGTGTTCCACATTTACATTATGACCATTATACAAAGGCCATGGTTGAACCATGTGTAGCCATTGTATGACAGGGTGTACACACAAGCACAACACATGTACTGTGTGTGTTGCTCCATGTCTCTGGCCATCCTCCATGGCCATGTGTGTACATGTCTTGTCTAAATTATTGTGATGGGTATCTATTTCACATGTTTGTGTTGTCCCATATGACATATATGCTCCAGTGACAACAGGGTTATGCAGATAAAGGGTGATATGTGGGATATGTTTTCAGGTTAGGTAGGCAGTGTAGCAGCCAGGCCAATAGATGTCATGGACATGTCAAGATAGCACATCACATTGTGTGACATTCATAGCAGGGCTATGATCCACATCGGTGAAACCTGTGTGCTGGCCATACTCCAGCCCACTGTGTAGTTCTGTTTGCATTCACCACATGTGTAGATCAGATCTGTTGTACGTCCCTAAAGTGAACAGCACCTCCACCATTGTATGCACAGCTGTAAACACATCTGGCAATAAAGTTTGTGAGGATTCATGTCGGTGACATGATTCACATAGTTTGCAAGTGTTGCACATGGGTAGTCATTGTGATGCATTGCATGTCCGACCTGTATATTGTGACAGGACCATACATTATGTGTACATGTTGTGAATGGCCACATAGCAGATAGATTTGTGCATTACAGTTCCTGATAAATAATAACACTCTCACCTGCAATGGGCTGCTGTCACAGCGGAATGCCAGAGGTACCTAAATAGGAGTAACACAGCAGTATGAGCATAATCCACCCCCTGTATAAAGGCTACAGGGAGCAATGTGCATAACACATACACCAGTACATTAGACTATACTATGGTAGTAGCATACTATAGTATGCGGCATGTGTGTATACATGCCTTGCATATAATGTTACATTACATATTGTACAGTAACACATGCAACTATATGGAATATAGTTGTTATAGGTGCAGTACTGACTTACCAGGCAACTCCAGGCTCAGTGGTTGAGAGACACCCACCTCCACAATATCGGCTAAGGCTTGTGGATGTGGTTCTGCAGGTGTCGCCAGGTTGGCCAGTAGCTCCTTGGTACGTGTGAGTGGGGGCTGGGTCGGTGGTCCACCACCTGTTGCACCTTATTCCCTGGTGATTGCATTCGCACATTGTTTCGCCCATCTAATGAGGTCTGTACAGGTCTGCGCACCTGTGCGGCTGTGGCCACCCACATCATTAACCCTCCTGCGAAGTTCCATCCACAGGGCATCCCACTGCTGTGCATCCTGTGGCACATAGCTGAACAGGATATCGTGATTGTCGAGTAGGAATGGGATGAGGGCCTCATCCTCTAAGCGTGTAAAAGGGGGAAGCCTTGCATGTGGCATACCTGGAAGACATAATTATGGAGACAGGTCACAGTAACTCACAGAGACATACAGAGCTACAGGTGAACATACATGTGTATCACATTAATTCAGTTTAAATAGTTGTATTTGCAAACCTACATGACACTGATGTGTTTGTGTCACACACTTGTGACACTCAATGTTGACTGGATATTATCACCATACATGTGTGTGTGTCACCTGATTACATTGCTCATTCTCCACGTGGTTGCTGTCTTGATGTAAGCATGTCTGTTTGCCTGTACTGGTGTTCCTACCTATCAGCACATGGCTGGATGTGTCTACATTAATGCAGTTGACCTTGATGCAGTGTATATGTCACATACAAGGACTTACACTGCCTTAACAGACATGACCTGTGATCCTGCAGACATGCTCACATAAGGTTTTACATGTATGTGTTCTGCCATATACATCTACAGAGCACTGTACAGCGATTCAACATCATGCTATGCATCACCTGTGTTGCACATGTGATACACATGGGACACTGGCTAGCCAGATGGTATTTGCAGGGATGGATATCAACTATAGCATGTACAGTCAAAGTCAACTAGTGGGCTATATGCCATGGGCCATGTATGAATCTAGGATGAAAGGTTACCGGCAGTAGCCAACAGGCGGGTCTGTGGGGCCAGGTGGAGCAGTGCCACATTACTGATCCACAGGGTTAATGATACATATACCATGCATTACCATGCAGTCATCACACCATGTCTGAGAGGGGAATGATGTGCAGCTTTGACAGACAGGAATGCATTGTATGGCAGGACTAAATCAAGTGTATGGGACAAGCATCTATCCAGCATGTGGTAGACGGATGTCCATGACGTATGTGTTCGAGATCAGAATGAGTAGGTGTAGCATGTCCAACATCATGGGCTTGGACATGGATTTGTTCAGGGTATGCATCATGCTACATAGTGGAGATGGGGAATGGGAAGGCTGGTGTAGGCCATCTGAACATGGCCAATACCCCTTAAAGGAAATATGTGATCTGATATGGGTCACTTGAGTGTTCTGTATGGCTGGACAATGATCTCTGTATATATCATTATTAGGGTTACCACATATGACTACCTGACAGGTGTGATGACGTAGCTATCACAGGAAAGACAACTGCCCAGCTGCATCCCTCACATACACGTGTCCATTATGTTGACCGCTGCCTAGATGGTAGTTCATGGGTACAGGGTTATTAACATAGGGGTGACAATGCAAGTCAGCTATTGCTCCTAGGTCATAGTCATTCGCATACTTCAAAAGGCAGATGCCTTCTGTTTGTCTGTGAGGTATGGACTACAATCAGGGGGAATAAAATTCATTATTCCTGACATATTATAGCTGCCACTGGTGTGATGATCCCGTATTATTCAGACACCTTCTGTAGTGTTGGTGCTGCCAGCAGTCCTATTGCAAAACACTCCTGTGACATAGGAATGTACATCTAGTATACCGAGTGTAGGTGGTACACAGTATGGGTGATGATGTCCTATGACCTGGCAAGGTTATGATATGCAGTGTGACATCAACCATACTGTCATCTACATCTGTACTGCTGACATCACTTAAGTGATCAAGGTTCATGGCCTTCCAGACCAGACTCAGTAGGGTAATAGTAAAGTACTTCCCATTATCAGTGGTGTCTCCCCCTTTGTGGGTTGTGATACCTGTTGGTGTGCACCATTCAGTGTGTACACAACCTGACATGGAGCTATGTTTTACATGATGTATATGTGGAGAACATCTTGTTTTGCTATATGTGTATGATACAACCTGTGATGTGGGCGGGTCCCATGCAGACTGAGTGCAGCTTGTACCTGCATAGTTGTGGGTACAGGGGCCCTGTGGTGTACATGGATATATGCTTGTGTACCTGTTGGGGGGAGGGAGCCATGTGTTTATATTATCCAAGACCCTATCTGGATTGCTTATTCATGCTAAGCACTTGTTTAGGACTTGTAAACACTATGTAAGCTAATAATTGCTATAGCACTCAATCTTCCTCATTACCTACAGGTAAGGGTGAACAGGTTTTGTACATACTTTTCTCACTTGCGTAGAATAATGTAGCTCTTGTAATCACTTTCCTCACTTATCTAGGTGAATGTAGTTCTATATTCAGGCATGTCCAAGAGTCAACTGCCAGTGTTCTCACCCGTCTATCTGATGAATCTGGACATCTTGTGGCAATGTACACATTGCCTCATGTACACAGACAAGCCTCTCAGCCTACCACCCAACACTACAACCTGTGAGAGATGCAATCATCTAGCCAAACTGGAGGTAAAGGTCTCTCCAACCAAGCCTGACCCTGACTGCCATGTGAAGAAGGTACACAGTCGCACAACACCACACTCATCACACAAGTCTCACTGAATCTACCCCACCATTAACTGGGAAAACTACTCGTGTACCAACACATTATCTCAACGGTTTCTGGAATTCATAAACACCAATGCCCTGACTCAACATATCCACACACCCACCAGGGGCAACAATATCCTGGACCTAGTCATTACCAACATGAGTGACTGGTGCTCCACACGTGAAGCCAACTCCTCGTTGGTCCGATCAGACCATGTGCTGAACACCGTTGATATCCACATCCCGCACCTACCCCCATTAAGGGAACCACAGTATAATATGTCTACAAAGCCAACAACATGCTTCTTAAGACAGACCTGGTGGACATCATGACACCCATGCAGAATGACAGTACTGTTACAACTGCTGAATCCTACACAAATGCACTCTATATGCACTTACAGGAGTGCATGGCTTGTGCTATCCCAAACAGAGCCAAGACGCTATACTTCTAATTAACTAAACCAATCTGGTGGTCCCCTGCCATAAAAATATTGTACTACAGGAGGAAGACACTGTTGCAAACAAGAGTACAATACCATGCATGGAGGAGATCCCTGGCTAGCCTCAGTAAGAAGGTGAGATCCCTTATAAGATCCTCCAAAGCTAGCTACGAAAACTATAACACAACTAATACCAACAATAACAACCACAAAGCATTCTATAGCTATGTCACATATCTCAATGTCAACAACCAGATCTGCTCTGAGTTACAGCACAAAGGCTTGAACATTACAGAAACAGTTGATATTGGCAACATCCTGGCAGATCCCTCTCAAAGCTGCAAACCCTAAAGGCAATATCACAGCATCCATGGGACTGGACAACACCCCAGGCTGCATTTTACACAAACTTCAGATCATACTGTCTCCCCACCTACGCACCATGTTCAATAATAACCTCACATTGGGCATAGTGCCCCCTGAATGGTGCACAGCAACAGTTTTCCCACTCCACAAAGGTGGTGCCACAATGGATCATGGGACCTCTTTCCCTATAGGCCTGACTAGCCTGGTCTGCAAGGCTATGGTGTACATCATGAATCACTGTCACAGAGACATTGGGTACCTCCCAACCTTTGACCCCTCCCTGTTTGGCATTGTTAAGGCCAGACCATGCCTCCTAAACCTGGTGGACTTCTTAGAGACAGTTACCAAGGCATTAGATGAGGGTAAGGAGGTCCACACAGTCTACCTAGATCTATCATAGGCTTTCAACACCATTCCTCCTTCTGGTATTATCAACATACCCATCCACCTGAACATTAACCCCTACATCATGGTTTGCAAAGTGGCTCATGAACAGAACCCACACAGTGGGAGTTGCATACCCTAGGTCTGACTGTATACCAGTTACAACTGGCGTCCCCCAGGGCTCAGTCCTAGGACCCCTCATGTTAGGTATATACATCGCTGATGTACAGACAAGCACAGGAGGGCTTTGGCTGAAAAGGTTTGCAGACAACTGCAAACTAGGGGACATAATTGTTTCCCCAGCTGTTACAGACACCCTCTGGTAGGGTCGCACTGAGACGGATACCTGGCGTTAATATCATGGCGTCAAGCTGAATGCCTAAAAGTGCATAGTCATCCCCTTTGGATATAACTAATTACCCGTGGACTACCACATATGTGCTAGTTCCCTACATACAGAAAAGGTAATACGGGATCCGGAAACCCCAGTTGATAGCAATCTCTCCTTCGATACCCATAATGACAAGGTGGTTAGAATATCCTTCTTCATGGACTCCTAATCTCTAATGGGTTCGCATCCAGATCAGAGGGGCCATTGTGACTCTACACATGTCATATTAGACCCATTAAAGGATACAACACCCAATTTGGGATATACCTTACAAGACAACTGCAACAGCTTGGAAGACCATACCAGTACCACGCCAAGAGGATTACTGACCTCAAACAGATGACCTATGCAGCCCAACCTACAAAACTCCAGCTGTACTCAGTTGCATACCACATATTCACAGGTGATCTCTACTTGACATACAAGGCCCATGTCCAACCCTGTATTGCTGGATATGCTCCACCTAAACAGAAGCCCGAGAGCCACATGCTCTAGGAATATACACCTAACCACAATGATGAGTAGGATGTGCTGGACAGATAGATTCCTGACCCGGACACTCCCTATGCTTTGGAACATGATGCCAATGTACATCAGGCAGGGGCCCCTCATGAGCCCTCTTCAAGGGAAACCTCGACGTGTGGATGGGAGACAGACATGTACCCTGGGGATCACTGCAGTGGCTCTACTGGACAGAGGCACAGGTAACTATTGGCTCTGCCATTCAGAGGCACAGGAAACCAACCTATGGGGTGGCAAAAGCCAACACACACTAGCTAGGCTTATAGATACCCTTGGTAAGACAGCCTAGTACCTACCTTTGCACATATTACATGTCTTATGTGCATGGATAGTTAAATAGTGCTTCCATTTTACTTTGCTATCATGCTGATAAACTGTCGGCTCACTAAAAGACATATGTATCCTGTTATTGTGTATTGTAAATGCCAATTGACATAACTAATGTTTGCCTAACATTACAGTAATGCTATGTAGCTTGTAATACATATCTGCCTACAATACTGTACATTACACAGTTATTGGCACAATATCCCACAATGCAAATCATACTTGCACAGTGGCCCAACCTTCCACATGTTATTCTCTGTAATACACCCATGCATATGGCTACAATTACAATATATCAACCCATACTATCTCCTGTTATAGCACATACTTGTTGGACCATCTCTGCCACTGACATTGGCTGGTGAGGAGTATTTCTGTTCAAAGCCCTTATATAGCATCCCTTGTGGTGTATGCGGTGTTTGCCTTGTGACCTACAGCAGTACACACAAATACTACAAGTGTTACTATGCTCAACAATACATCACTACAAGATAACTGTTTCCACTTTATGGATTGTGTGCACTTTAAATACTACAGAATAGTACTACATACACAGACATACTGACTGTTCTACATACCTTATTAGTAACCCGAGGTGTCGTTAACTGTTGATTCAATCCTTTTCGGTTTGTGTTTCAATGTTCCTTGTAACGTTCCGCTGGTATATATGGATGGTTTGAATGTGTAATAAGACATCCTTTTCTAGTTACATATCAGTAACATGTGGTATCCTGTCCACCAATTGCTGTTCCAAAGTAGTTAATTGGATGCACATCAGCTGTGCAGCTACTCCATTAGCTGATACCATGGCAACAGTAGTGTATAAGTGAGTACTCCTTTTGAGCATTGCCTTACTTTCGAGGAAGACGGCCTAGATGTGTTATTGCGATATAATTCAACAGCTATATGGAGACACACAGAGATATATTAGCTTCATGACTCCTGTGGACTGTGTGTAATGGCTAGATGATTTAGTTCTACATGTGAGTACAGCTGTTATATTTTGGAACAGTGCTACTTATGCAGGGTTTGTTTGTACCTGATACTTCTGCAGATGTTTAAGTCTGGCAAGGATGTTTGGCCAGCTCAAGGCCGTATGGCTATGCATGAACTGTTATGTGGTGCACAGTGTGCTCACCAGACATCCTTGATTTGGTGTACAAGTGTAGCATACTGTGCTGTTGCCCACTAATTGCTAACACATCCCGGTATACGCACAACCCTCTGAAATGGGATTAGTGCAAACAAACCCTATTACATCAGCAGCTGTTCCATTGTATAACAGCAGCTATTTCACATAGGGCCATGTTAGTGTGTCTCTGACAAGGTATGTTAAGGCTTCTGCAGATGTCGTACAGTGTGTGAATGATTTGTGATGTTATTACAGTTTGTATTGTAATATGTTTGGGTGTGGGGGTGATGTTGGTGGGTGTGCTTAGCAGATGCAGGTGTGTAGGAACTGCTTTTATACATAATCACTATGTGCATGAGGGTTCCTTCCCTATTTGAACACCTATCCTTTTGTGGACTAATACAATGGTAATTGCAGGCTGATTCATTAAGGCACTGTTATGTGGTTCCTGTATAGCATGCAGGTGATGTTAGTCCTTGAATCCCTTCGGTAATACATCTGACTGTAATAACATGTTGCTACATGATAGCTGTGTATTTCTGTCATAGTTATTTGCAGTCATCATAGTTGTGTTGGTGACCGACCCTCTTTGGCTAGGGTTGCCACCTTTTTATATGGCCATAGTGGGACCTTTTCGGGACACACATCTGGTTTTACAGGCCGACACAAACCCACGGTCAGTACAAGGGATAGAACTTTCCTTTCTTGCCTAATTATAAGGTTATTCTTGTAGCAGTTTAGTTGCTTATCCTGTTTCCTGTAACATGTAGGTGTTTTAGATACAGAAATAACTATTGTATGCAACTATTACAGTACATATGG
This sequence comes from Protopterus annectens, assembly GCF_019279795.1. Classification (NCBI taxonomy): domain Eukaryota; kingdom Metazoa; phylum Chordata; order Ceratodontiformes; family Protopteridae; genus Protopterus; species Protopterus annectens. The sequence goes on from NC_056739.1 coordinate 390,459,520, forward strand.
GACATAATTATGTCCTAGAATCCCAGGACATTTGCCACGTTTAATATATTTGGTCAGGATACAACTGCCCAAAGAGGGAGTGTCCCTCGCAAAGTGGGACAGGTGGTAACACTATCACTGGCTCATGTCCATAGCACATATTTGTAATAGTGTATAGGCATATACTCTCCATATCCTTTGTTCATAAAGGTTGGTAGTGGCGGATTGTGTGATTGCTATGGTCTATGTTATACACATATAAGAACACTTCAACCGCTGTATATGGGAGACCTACGGAATCTGAAAACCACAGTGTTCCGACGCACACAGTACAGGGACCAGACTCCCATACCCCACATTACATCGACAGTAACTTGCAAAGGTAACAGGAACATGGAACTCACACATGCACACACAGACCCACTTCTACCCAACACATCCAAACAAACCATCTTACACTACATATGAGCAGGTGGCCAAGCCCCCCTACACCTCCCATGTAAGGTGTCTGCACCCCCCCACCCCACCCCCTACTTTAATATTCTACATCCTAGGTCGCGCAAACAGACACACAAAGCTAACCCACAACCACACATTACAGTCCCCCAAGAACACACACCACAATCAGGACACACACTTACACACACTACAGCCCTAAGAAACACATGTACACACAGTAACCTACCCAAACCGCAACACCAGAAGCACTGACTAACTGTCCATTAACATCGTGAGATTACACCTCGCACATCTGGTGTTTCAGTACTGTGTTCTTTCGGACCTTAAGCCTCGGGATTACGCACGTCAGTATGTAAAGCAGTTGATATGTGGTAGGTATCCCATTTATATGTACCTCCATGGTTATGTAGATGTTGTTATCCTATCTATATATCTACATATATATGTATAGCCCCATATATCGACATATGTCTTTCTCTCTCTCTCTATACATATATATATATATATATATATATATATATATATATATATATATGATGTAGATATATATATATATATATATATATATATATATATATATATATATATATATATATATATATATATATATATATAAAACATACACCTTTCATTGGGTACATGCCGGTTTGTCCTATTTCAACACATTCCTACCTTTTGTGTTTTATCCTGTCAGTATACACGACTGCCATTGGTATATCTCAGGTAGCTTAGTGGTATGTTATTGTGATGAATGTGTACATGGTTGCGTGTGCTAATCCTAGCAGTGATATCTTACCTCTCGGAGCAGGCACTGGTAGTGCAAGGGTGATTAACGCACATTTCAGTGGTTGTGTGTTCCACATGTTTATTATCCTGTGGATAATTACCTATATATGCAAGCTGTGTTTAAGGTATACTATGTAACATGTACACATCTGTGAAGATTCCTGTCAGGGATACTCCCCATTTTTGGAACTACATCCCTGATTACATTATACAAAACCCCTCACTGACACTCCAGGGAATCCTTGCAGAGTGGGTGGTGAACAGTAGCTGCACCCCAGGGATCCCACAAGTGGCTCTGCTCCACAGAGGGACAGTTAGTTGATCGATGGGGTGGTGACAGCAGACACTTTTTTCCTATGCTTACGAGTGGCCTCAGCAGTTGGGCATGTACCTACATATGTATCTATAAACCTGTACATACAGTATGGACACATGCTGATAGCTTAATTTACTGTTCAGGTATTGACTTACCTTGTGCCAATGGTGGTTGTGTGTACAATAGTTGAGGCCTACCTATGTAGGATGCACACAGTAGACCACCTATACATGACAATTCACAGGTGGTCGTGTGTGTGTGCCATCCACGTTTGCTGTGTGTGTGTGCAGATGGAGAAGGGTGTCAGCCCATGAGTGCCTACACTGTCAGTGTGTGTGCTATATGTTCCCTCTTTGCCAAGGCATGGGCATACTGGGCACGCCTCCGTCTGCCTACTGGGGCTAGCACAGGGTGTTCGTGATCTGAGTCCCACTGTGCCTATGGGTCCCTTAGTAATGGTAGTGGGCTGTGAGGGCCTTCACCATTCTGTCCCTGCTGCAGCTGTTTCCACAGGATCATATTGTGTAGCATGGCACATACTATAAAGATGTGGGCACACATTCCTGGAGAGTACTGCAAGGCTCCACCAGATATGTCCAAGCAATGGAACCATGATTTCAGCATCCCAAACATACACTCTATGATGATTATGGTTTCTGCATGTGCCTTATTATGGCATTCTTGCATGACTGTGTGTGCATTTCTGATGGGAGTCATCATCCACTGTTCCAGTGCATAGCCAGCATCCCCCATCAAGTGGCCATATGGGATGTCCCCCCTGGCAAATACCTGATACAACTGTGAGGCATGCCAGATGTGGGAGTTGTGATAGCTTCCAGGGCTGCCAGCACACACATCCATGATAATGCCCTAGGCATTGCACACGACCTGGCAGTTGATGGAGGGGAATCCCTTGCAGTTTATGTAGTGCCTACCCTGCTCACCGGAAGGTGACTTGATGTGTATGTGCGTGCAGTCTATTGCACCCAGTACCTCTGGGTAGTCTGCCACATGGTGGAAAAGATGCATATTGCTGGCCAACCCCTCTTGCGTTCGGGGGAAGTATATGTGTTCATTGGCATGTGTTAACATGGCATCCAGGAACTGGTGGAGTACCCTGGATGCTGATGCCTGTGAGATCCCCATGATATCCCCAGTTGGCCTTTGGAAGGTACCTGTGGCTAGTATTCTTAAGCTTACACATACCTTCATGTCCACTGAGATGGGTTCCCCTCTGTTACTTCTGGCTCTGAGGTGTGGCCGGCACAGCTCAACAAGTTGCTGTATGATGTCCCTGTCCACCCTGTAACGCTCTACTATCTCCAGATCATGTAGCGCCTGGTAGGTTACCCTGGGTCTGAACACCTCGTCTCCTCCTCCGGTGCCTGAGATGGTTGTCAGCATTATCCTCCACACCACCGTCAGTCTCCAACACATGCTGGTGAATCAAAGCTATGGCAGCCCCTAACATATACATATTAAAAGTTCCCCATCTGTATACACCAATGGTGCAGAGTGTCTGGGAATAAACAAGTGTTTGTATGGGGCTTTCACACCTTATACTATTGTGCAATGGATTATACTGGTGTAATTGGGTGTGTTTGTGCTATTCCAGCTGCAGGGTATCTTAATTATTGGTTTTACAGCAGGTACTGCTATTGTGGGGCCTTTGGTGTTGACTTACACTTGTCTGCCGTGATTCATCTATTGCCCTTTACTTCTCTTTTCAACCCGATTCACCTCCCATTGTCAGGCATGCATCCAGCTGCCACCTTTCTTGTTTTGTGCTTCCACAACACATGATTGTGTTGGGAAATGCATTATGTAGCTGATCTACTGCGAGTTTGCTTTGCTCTGCTGTGACAGTTCTCTTTTATTTGCTGTACGGCACCTCCCCTTTCCTGTTCTGCAGGTAGCTGCTAGCAGCCTTGTTAGCTGTTGTCTATGGCTCACTGTGAGTTTCTAGGTGTTAATTACTCATTTGTACTCCAATTACCATGCTGCAGCATTTCCTTATTGTCTTCCCATATCCTTCCTGTTTCAGCTGTGGTGCGCACCGCACACAACCGTTTACCGGGTTTTGTGCACGTTTTTATCCACGTTCACATGAACTTTCGGTTACCTTGTGTGCTCTCAGCTAAGCAAAGCTATGGCTACTTCCACACCCCTATCCTGTGGCTTTGCTTAGCAACACACAACATGGATTAGCAATGATCCAATGTGCTTACAGCTACGGTGGCGCGCCCCTCTCTTGATGTCATGTTTACCTCCAGGCCACTCCTCGGTGTTGTAACGCTACACCATGTGGTACATCCTTACGCCGGTGGGGCGTTTGCAATTCAGTATTACTTGACTCATTTGCATTACCGCATGGAACACTGTCACAGACCCTTAGCAACCCTTGTGCCATGGTTGTGGTGTAGCATGCATGCCATTGACTATTATGGGGATATCATGAATTGCATTACATTACAGTTTTATGACATCTAAACATATTTTCCTTGTGATCCCGTTTGTGCACCGATGCACTGCGGTTTTACTTTGCGTTGGTGTGGCCATGTTATTGTTTATATGCTGTGCATGTTGTTTTATGCCATTGGCTATATATTTAGCCTTTGGCATATATTAACATTATAATACGTAAGTTTGGTCCACTTTCTTGGTTCCGATTATATGTTTGACAAAATGTAAACCTTTTTTTGGTTTACATTTCTACATGCTTACTCTACGCCTGCACAGCTTCATGAATCGCTATATACTTTCATTTGCATGCTACATTGCTGTGCATGGGGTAATTAGCATACATGCACTGTCTGGCATATGCTGGAAGTGCACATGCAAACAGCTCTTACCTGAATCGCTCGACGGCCATATTTGGTGCTAGATCGCCGACGCTACTCTGGCGCATGGTGCAAGCTTCATGAATCCCGGGGTCTGTCTTTTTCTGGATCATATTTTGCACTAAAAGTATTTAAATATTTAAATACCTACTGTGTAATCCATTTCATTCATTCATTTGGTCACTGCCTAATGCACATTGATAAAGTCTTAAACACCTTTTTGGCACATTCTTACGACTATATCCATTTGGCTGACATCACTTTTGAAACAATGGTTGCTGATATGAAGACATCTAACAAATCTAAATCATTATGAATAGTACTGCATTATAGAAAACTATTTGTGAATAACAAACATTTGAAATTCTTTGTGAGCATATGTCAATTTTTATCACACATTATTAAGGTAATACTATTAGGGGACTTAAACTACCCAAACATTGATTGGAAAAATCTGAGTGCCAGCTCTACATTAAAATAATTGTTAGATCACCTCTGCAAATAAGGCTTTTCCCAACTAGTCACAGAACCAAGTAAAGGAAGTAATATGTCAGATGTATGTTATTATAACAAATTGTGATGGACTTAAGGACATTGAACTTGGCAATCTCTAGGATTTTCTGATTAGTCCTTATGTTTAAACACAGTGTAATAACAAATTTAATGGTAGGGCCAACAAAAGTACAGTTTTAGGTTAATTGACTCTAATGAAATGTGTACTGATATGGATAGTATTAACTGGATTGGATTCAAGTTATTCAAAACTTGACACTGTCAGATTCTGTAGAAAAAAAACATCTAGTTAAATCTGCAAACCTAGTAAAATATAAATGACCTTTTTGGTGGTCTTGCAGGTTATCTAAACTGTAAGAAAAGAAAAGCAGAAAGCATCAAGACAGCTTAGACAATATCCTACTAAAAGGAACAACGCCAAACTTAAAGACAGTAAAAACTTCAAGTTTACAGTAATCAAACAGAAGAAACTTTTCAAACTAACAATCAATGGGGGCCAGTGTGAGAATCCATATTAGCAGCAAACAAATGCAATAATCACTTCAGTTGTTCTATTAATTTTGTATCAGACGGGAATTTTAAGGTTTTTGATATCTTAACCGTAACCAAGATTAGTTGTCCCGTTTTAAGTGATGTATCAATTGGAGCTTTTCTTGCTGGGCCTCCACTGAAAATGGGAGTCTGTGCTCATTCATGCCTTTCCTAGTTAACAAATGCAATAAATAAATAAATAAATAACGGTTGTTAAATTACTATAGAAAGTTACAAAGGAAAATGTTATATGCCCAGATAACAAACCTGTGATTCTAATTTCATCAGTGAAACTACTCTAGCTCCTATTTTACCCCAATATTTAGGTTATTACCTCAAAATTACAGACTAATAAGTGTAATCCTAACTTTGGGTAAATGTTGTGAAAGATGCCTTATGCAGTTACTAACTGCTTCAGATTATAGTCAGAATCATCTGGATGTTAACCAATATGATTTCTCTCAGGGGAAATCAACCTCAACTGATTAATGAGACACTGGAAACAGTTTTCTTTTTTATCTTTCACTCTTTTTAACTTTATATAATTGAGAGGTAAACATTTACAGAAACTGTATTGCTTCCAAACAATAACATTCATCTGGTTTGCTTAACAATGTTTTATTTATGGAGCTATTCTCCCAGTGACACCCCAAAAAATGACCTTTTTGCCTATCCCAGTTATCAAAGGAAACGCACACGTATGTAAATAAATGAAAACAAATTGCTTGTTATATAAAATAAAGTTAGGACCTTTGTCAACAGATGCCCATGACTATGATATGCACAGAATAATAAAAATATTTTAAAACTATCAAGGATGAAAAACATGTAACTAATGTAGTTTAAGGCACTTTAATGCTGCAGTACGTCCTGCATAAAGAATGCAAAATGAAATTCATCATCTCATAGCTTGTTTAGTCCACCTGATTTATCCATATTCGTACCGTGGGTATAATATTCAATGTATATCCTACTCCTAATTCCCAATAACATTTTAGAGCTATGTTTTTTTTAGCCAAATGCTGTTTATGGCTCCACACCCTCTGAGTAAGAACAGTTCCATCCATCCAAAATATTCTTTGTGCAGTACTGTTTATCATCTCCAAGTCATCCTTGATTTTTTCCATATTTCCCTGTCCACAATTGTTAAATATCTGCATCTGAATGTTCCTGCTTTTCTGGACTTTACTATCTCCAAAGGTGTTGAAATGTTTATTATATCTTTAGCTCCTACCTCGACAAATGCATTAAGTTGCATTTGACCCTTTCCATAATTATTTTATATTTTTGCCGCTTTTTTGAAAAGAATGTGTTTGTTATCATTTTCTTCTCTTATTCACTCTGCCCTGCATTATTTTCTTTTTGGATCAGCTTTCCTGTTTTCTTGTTAAGCTATAACGGAAGTGTAACACATGGTCTCTCTCTAACAGTACTTGTCATGCCTTCCGCTGTTTGGATCACTTCTGCCCTGATGGTTTTCATGGCTTGCTTGTATTTCATCTGCCACTGCCCTCCCTCTGTTACACTTTTCTGAATCTTCATTGTCACTTGTTTTGAGTACTATAGTGTTTTGTGAAATGTTATTTTATCAATAGGAACTGCTGCTTTCATATAACTGTAGCTCATATATATATATATATATATATATATATATATATATATAAAATACATATGATTTGTACCAACAGTTTTTCAATCTCTTCCAGAGGATTCAAAATGCTTTCCGGAGGCACTCTGTCATTGTGTTAACATCAGCTTGCCAGAAGTTCAGCACTTTATTTCTGGTACTACGCAATTGCAGAAATATTTATAGTGAGACCACACTTCGTGGAGGTCTGGAGGTCACTTTTCCCAAGTGGTTTCTGCACTGACAACATTATGCTTTTGCTTGTATGTGCATATACATTGCTGCTAACAATGACCTTCTGCAATGCCAGGAAAATAAGTGAAGTAACCAGTTATATCTCACTTGGTCACATCACATAGTTTTAAATTACTTAAAACAAGGGAGGCTACATGTAATAATAACCAGTGGTGTAGGATTCATAAACATGTACTGGAAGAGCTGTAGGAGGTGGATGCTGGTATTGGCCATTTTTTTTCAACAGACAGCATATCTACCAGCGTACATTTTTACACTATCAAGCTGTACTTATTAGGAGATAATTCAGTTATTAAGCAGAGCTACTTAACTCATTTTGCTGTCTGAACTGAATGGCTACCTTGATTAGATCTGCATTGCATTCAGTCAATCAAGGTCTAGTCACAGCCATATTTAAATTATTTACTCTTACCTACTTGAAGCTTTAAGTTCATATGTTCTTTTTTCCTTTCTATGTGCCCTGAGAAAGTCACCAACAAGTGTTATTGTGGTTATCAAATTCTTCCCAAAGATACCCATTCTTCAGTGTTTATTGACTGAAGTGAGAATAGGGTACTAAAGTGATCACTGTGTTACTTTTAACAAACAAAAAACTATTAACCAGGACAGTAAAAAGTGTTATAGCCTTTACAGAACAAAAAGTTACAGAATATTTATTTTGCTGCTCATTTTAATCATAGTCTGAATAAAAACTTAGAAAAGAGTAAATATAAACATGAGGGGGGTATCTCTTGAAAAATATAAGACCACCTAACTTTTCAAAGCAGACTCAGGTACTGCTTTTTCCATTTCTGAATTTAGTGCTAGTCAGTGGATACTAGCGTGAAGGTCCATCCATCCACTCCACAAAATGAGCCTTGCTCAAGTTCCCCTGCCATCCTAAAAAGATTTACTTTTAATGGAATTCCAAAGAAGAGGAAACAGTTTAGGGGCAGGCAGTCACTGTTCAGTGAAGAAGGTTTATATTGAGGAAGCTTTAACATTAGTAGAAGGACGGCGATGGTGATGCAGTGGTTAGCATTGTTGTCTCACAGCAAGAGGCTCTCCAGTTCGATTTTTGGCTGGGGTGTCTTCTATGCAGAGTCTGCATGTCCTCCCTGCGGTCATGTGGGTTTACTCTGCATGCTCTGATTTCCTCCCACATCCCCAAAGACATGCTGCAAGTGGATTGGACATGCTAAAATTGGCCCTAGGCATGAGTGCATGCGTGTGTATGCCTTCCATGGAAGGTTAGGCATCAGGCTGGCAATTTGACACTGTAAAACTCCACTGCCAATCATGAGCGGACAACGTGATCTGCTGTGGCGACCCCTAACCAGGAAAAGCCGAAAGAGAGAGAGAGAGAGAGAGAAGGAAAATCCCTAGTCCTCAGAAGTCAGACTCCAGATGCCTGGCAGCCATCAGTGTTTCTCCTACTCCCCTTTCCACTATATTTCTTACTGTTAGAGAGGGAATATCTGGGGACCAGATCTTAGTTGGGCAGATGACTGGTGAAGAATCAACTTTAATCTTTTATGGTGCAGACATCAGACTTCTTGATATCAGAAGTTGGTACCCACGAGTCAGGCATCAGCCCTCTGAGCAAAAATTCCTGTGCTTATTTACTAGAATACTGTGACCTGGTGCAGAAGGTTGCATTTAACATCAGGGCTAAACATGGGATTGCTCATCTAGATAAATTGTAATTAAGAAATAAACCCACATATACATCTTTGAATTCTAGAAGTGAAGAAAAAGATCATTAATTAGTGTGTGTGTGTGTGTGTGTGTGTGTGTGTGTGTGTGTGTGTGTGTGTGTGTGTGTGTGTGTGTGTGTGTGTGTGTGTGTGTGTACATATAAATATATGTATATATATATATATATATATATATATATATATATATATATATATATATTGAAGCAACTAAAATCCACCAAACAGACTAGTAAAACGAAAAACAACTCAGGAAGCCTTCCACAGATGGTGATCACAGTGAATCCAGTAAAGTGACAAGTAACCACGGTATAAAATAAATGACGTTAGCACTTTTATTAATACAAAAGAATTTTCGGATAGCCTTGTAGCCCTCCTTCTTCAGACAAACAGAAGTATGCACACCAACGTTGTTTAAGTACCAACTAAATTAATCAATTAGTGACCTCATAACTACCAACTTTTCATTATAAATGGCCACATTCACTTAAATACATAATAAAAACCATAAGAAATTCATTGCACTTTATAATCATGTACATATGCTCAAATATACAGAATCACATTTAACCATTGTGTAACCTTTAAAATATATGGTATATAATTATAAGTATAACTTACAATATGAAATAAATAAGCTTTATTGCTCACCAAAATTTTAAATAAATAGTATTTGTATAAAAATAATGATATATTACCAATTAAAAAAAGCATTGGGCTTTAGCATAAAAGATGGTAAATAATTTAAACAAATAGGAGCGTATTTCCATGTATGGAATTATACTACGTGATACTTTAATGGAACTAATTAAAAATAAAATATATATATATATATAATAATATAATATATATATATAAGAATATATACAATTCGCCCTCTTCCCCCTCCTCCCCCCCCCTTTTTTTTTCCCTTTTTACCCCTTTTTTTAATTTTATTTACTACCAATGAACCATGATGATGAGACTAATAATAGAAGTCTAACTAGCTCTAAGTATTAACTGACCATGCTACTTTATTGTATTACATTACATTCCAGTCCCAAGGATTATCTCCTTAAAGCTAGATGTTTAAGGATGCAACTAAGTGAGACGGACTCATTTAGACCGGGAAAAATATATATATATATATATATATATATATATATTTATACACATTTATAGCTCATATTACTTGTCTTATGGCCTTTGAGACTGATGGCGATGAAGTTTCAGAGGTTCAAATTCCCCTTGTTGCTACATTTAATTTAATCTTATAAGTGAACAACAAATAAAAAAAAAAGATTATCTGCACCCAACAGAAATATGCTAAACTTCTCAAGCCATACAATTCACATACAATTAATTTTTTTTTCAAGTGCATGTTTGATGTAGTGTGTCAGCAGACAGAGCCATGCCATTCCGTGTGCTCATAAAATCCTGATAGGAACTATAGGGTGCTTTAGAAGTAGGCTGTCTTTCTAGAAATAGTCAAAAATGAGCAAACAAACTTGTAAAAATGTGTAGAAACAGGCAACCTGATGTCCAGATAGTCAATACTAACCACAGGAAACAAAGTCCAAGTTTCTTCTTTAACGTAAAAGTATTTTATTTTTCAAAAAGACAACGTTTTCGCCGTGACCCCTGTCACAGCTTCCTCAGAAGAAGACAAGTGAAACAGCTAAACTGGTCTGTTCAAATACTCAGTTAACAGGAAGTGACAAATAATTGCACTTCCTGCACTAATTTGACTCAATAAAAATAGATGCATTTAGGCTAGATGGCCTCAATGAGAACTGTAACATTTCATGTGTTCTTAAACTAAGGAGCTACTTTAGGTAATGCCTATATGTACATTATTTTGTGGGTTTAATGCATAATTTTTTACAATGTTAATATAAATGCACTAGTAAGAACATTTTTATGTTGTCTTTTATCATACAATATTTTTAGATAATTCAATGGAGTTTTATGATTATTCATGATTTTATTCATTATTTTTATTGAGTCAAATTAGTGCAGGAAGTGCAATTATTTGTCACTTCCTGTTAACTGAGTATTTGAACAGACCAGTTTAGCTGTTTCACTTGTCTTCTTCTGAGGAAGCTGTGACAGGGGTCACGGCGAAAACGTTGTCTTTTTGAAAAATAAAATACTTTTACGTTAAAGAAGAAACTTGGACTTTGTTTCCTGTGGTTAGTATTGACTATCTGGACATCAGGTTGCCTGTTTCTACACATTTTTTCTAGAAATAGTGACTGATTGACAGAGAACATGAATCTCACAAATGGTCTGGCATCACAACTACACTGGGAATATGACAAAGAAAAAAGGCAGCTAGATCTTGAATGGAGGCGGATACTTTAACCACTCTGTGTATTAGTCCTATTAAAGACCTAACTCATATGATAAAGTAGTGTTTATCCTAAACCAAACTGAGGAATTTACTACTGAGATATAAGTTGTCTTTTCTGGATAAAAACTAAGTTCACACACAGCTGACAAGAAGTGGCATGTATTGTCAAATGCAGACACAACACAGTAAGTCTCTGCTTATTAGCTGCTGCTGCCACCTCAGGTCCTGTCCTCAGAAGATGTACTGTTGTGTCAGAGCTCAGTCCTAAAATCATGGCCTAAAATTCATTCCTTCATGTAAAGATACTATTGTGAATGCACTTATGGATTTAAAAATGTTTGCATGCAACTTGAATATAAAGCTGATTTTTAATGACTTTCTCCCATCTGATTCACAGGTATGTAAGACATCCAGCACTTTTGCACTATATATTAACCCCATTGTCACTGGATTCCATGATATTTGTGAACGGCAGATTCGTTCACTATATAAAAAGGGTGATTTTGCTAAAATGTATAATCTGTCTAAGAGTGAATCTGTTGCACTTATCAGATTATTGAAGAACAATGAAATAGTAATAAAGGAGGCTGAATTGGGGGGGGGGTGATTGTGATAATAAATGACATGAATTCTTTGAACTCTATAAAAGAACTTTTATCTGATCAGAGTGTTTTTAAGAAAATAATGAACTATGATATTTCTAAATACATTTATAACATCAGTAAGTGTATTTATAATTTGCAGATTATGAATGACATTACTATTGAACTGTATAGCTATTTGACTGTTTCTTGTACAACTATTCCTGTCTTATATGGCCTGCTGAAGGTTCATAAGTCACTGTCTCATCCTCCAATGGGACCTTCTCATGAAGGGGCTGGGCAACAGAACCTGTCTTGTTATTTACAGAATGTTTTAAGTAAGTACTTGGTTTATATAAAGAGTTTCACCAGGGACTAATGTGATTTCTTGGTTAAATTGTCAGACTGGTGTAAGACAATTTTAAATCCTACTGTTATCAGGTGTTATGACTAATGCACTAGCTAAACATGTAGCTGAGAAAGATGTAAAACGTCGTTTTAACTTTAGAGTAATTTAGAATGTTTCGAAACACCTTAGGGGTGGTGACATTAATAATAAACTTGTGCTTAGGAAGTATGATTGGATTATAAGTATGCAAACTGACTGTGTACCTGGGATTAAGATGAACCTGTACTTAGACATAAGCAATCTCAAGATAAGGAATTTGATTTTAAGATGTATTTTAACTAAATGATTAATTTGTGCTGTCATTAATTAGTTCTGTGAATGGATTGGTTAGGCTGTGTCTTATGACTAATGTGAACTACTATTTATTGTTGAATTTTATGCGGCTTTATATGCACTGATGAAGGATTTTTAATCCAAAAATCTCTGTTGTTCTTGTTCTTGTTTTAATAAATTTCATCAGATTTGCAGTCTGCTCTTGTTACACAGAGCTCAGTCCTTCCCTGAAGGTGTAAGAGCCCAGCTCTTAGAATACCTCTTGATAAAGTCTTCCTCTTCTGACTCACATTACAAAAAGTTATGCAACAGTTAGAGGAAAAGGGTAAAACTATCAGAAATGTATCTATATATATATATTTGCTGTACCTGTTCAGAAATGTAGCCAAACATACCTCAATAACATTAGCCATTTTACAGAAAACAGACCAGACATCAGCTTCAGTACAGAAAGATTTCACAAAGAAATCAGAAGGCATGGAGCAGAAAGAGACAACATAAGTGGCAGCCCAAGTGAGCTCCTTCACAGCAGGACAGGCCATTCTCCTACCTGTTCATAGGTTCATAGGTAGCTATTAGGCGCTTGGCCCTAGGGCCTATATAAGCCTAGCCAAACAGTACCCTGGCTTTTGCCACCCAAGAAAATTATTTTCCTGTGCCCCTGTCAAGCAGAACCACAGAAGTGATCCCCAGGGTGAATTTCCTATCTCCCATCCAATCATCAAGAATTTTCTTGAAAAGTGCTAATGTTAGGAGATCAAATCCACTATCACTTGTGCCATCCGGTGCAGGAAGACATTAGATCTTTTTTCCTCTAGCACACTGAGTGCAGATAAATCAGAAGAGTTGTCATTAAAGTTGCTTCAAGGAGTCATTCAAACAACCCGGTCATGCTATATATCCCTTTAACATACCTTGGCAATACAAGCTCTTGAAAATCGTGTAGATACCTAACATAGAGCTAGTTTTATAAGTGGAACAGGAAAAAGGCTATTGTTCAGTATAATTTTTCCTACTTTTAAATAAAGAGGTCAAATGGACAACTATCTTAGACCTGTCAAATATGAACAAGTTACTGGAAACAAAAGAAAGGTCAGGATGTTACCATGAAGACCCCCTTGCATCTCCTGTAACAATGTGCCTTCCTAATGATGTTGAATATGTTAGTTGCCTACTATCACATCAGTATTTTGAAGTGCCATGGGAGATTTCTAAGGTTTAGGTGCACATTCCCATTTTGTTTACTGCCTTTCCTTTAGACCTTTCTGATACATCCAGCATTTTCAGAGATGTCTCCCATCACTGTTTGCCTACCTGAGAGTAAAATTTATATTTTTCATTACTGGAGTGACTGAGTCCAACAGAGCATATTGAGGCCATATGCCTTATAAACTGGCTAGATTTTGAAAAACATAGATGAGTCTAATCTGAATATTACAAAAGTCAGATGTAGTGCCTTCCTAGTCAGAGATTCCTAGAGATTATATTGAATGCAAATACTTGCATTTTCTCTTGCCCCTTACCCCCCCCAGAACATGTTCAAATGATACAATTCTTTAGTCAGATAAAATAATAAAGTAGAATATTATGACCATAACATTCCTGAAAATACTGGAGTTCACAACCTACACTATCCAAACAGCTCCTTATGCACAGTTTCACATGACAAAACCCTAGTTGTATGTCAGAACATATGGAACAGGAAGGATCATCCCTCAAAGTTTACTCTTAACTACAGTGTTTGTACTGACAGTAGAACTAACATGTTAAATCTAGCAGCTCTCCATGAATCTAGGTTCCATGTTCCAATCTTCTCTTCCAAACTAGAAATTAAATATGGCTGCCTCAAAGTACTCCTAGACGGCACATTTCAATGAGCTGTAGATGGAGAGAGAGAGACTGATGTATCTTACAGGAGAGAAAAATAAATATAAATGATGTCATCTGCCCTTGCTAACTTCTAATCAGTTAGTTGTCTAGGGAGTCCACAAGTAATTTCAGATAATACAGTGATGTGGTGCATTAACAAGTTATGAAGATGCAAGTTGACATGGATTATCTAGAACCAGACATTCAATGAGTCTAATTTTGTAGGAAGTCAGAACAAGTGTCAGGCACATCAAGCAGAAAATTATCTCACCTCTTTCTCTCTGTTTCTCACACACACACAAATGGATATTTGACTGAAAGATTATCCTGCATAAAGTAAATAAATTAGGTTCATCAGCGTTAGAATTGTTTACATGAAACCTCAACCATATTTTATTGTTTTGCACCAGGTTACTTCTTCATGTAGCAATTACATCTAATATGTTTTCACTATCATGGAATCAAGGTCTATTCCCTCCAACTTACTTAATAGAGTTAGGGTTTGGCATAATGTTTAAAGTGTTTACCTCACAGGCACAAGGTAGAGTTTGATTTTCATCTCTGAAAAGGAACATGGCTAGGTTCAAAATGGTCCACACAGGCATCTATTCTAGTAGTCACCTATAAACTTTTACTATATGTGCTTCTAAAGGTCAAACAAAAACATATCTATTACTAGTTGCTTCCTTTTAGCAAAGGCAACAACAGCTGATGTTACTAGCTCAGATGTCATCAGAAGAACCCAGGACACTGATTCTCAGTAAAAATCTCTTTTGTTAGCAGTGCCAGAAAAAGCTCCATCTATCTCAGAGATCTCAGCTTCACAGGTTAATCCTAGAAAGACCAATTCTTATGTGACAGCTTATCAACTGTGAAGCAGGTTAAAAAGGCAAAAATCTAGAACATTTCTGTCTCTCAACTGATTAGATATTTTTCTGGTCTCAGAATAAGTCTATTAATTTAGACAATGTTTCACTATCTGGTATCTGTTTAATACATGACAGTGTATTCATAGGTTCATAGGTTCATACTAGGCTATCTGCCCTAGGGCATTTACAAGCCTAGCCAGAGTGTGTTTGGCTTTCGCCACCCATTTTAAATGAATTTTGCTATGCCCTTTTTCGAGGTTAGTATACTGTGCCTCTGTCTAACAGTGACACAGAAGTGATGCCTGGAGTAAATCTACGATCTCCCATCCACTCATCAAGATTCCTCTTGAAGAAAGTCAATGAGGGACTCTGCCTAACCTGGACTGGGATTTTATTCCAGAGTGAAGGGAGCCTCTGGGTTATGAATTATGAATCTGTCCCTCCAGTATGTCCTATTTATTTCAGTGCTGAGGTTCAAGTCTCTCGAGCGTGTAGCTCGATGGGATTTGGATTTTCTGAGGTGCAGCATGTCCATTAATTTCGGGTTGGACATGGCTTTATACGTCAGGCACAGATCGCCTCTGAGCAGGCGGTATGCCACTGAGTAGAGCTGGAGTTTCTTTAACCGGCAGCATATGGCATCTGTTTGAGCCCTTTGATCCTCTTGGTGAGGTACTTTTGGGGTCTTTCCAGTTGCTGCAGGTGTCTGGTAAGGTACATCCCAAAAGGGGCATTGTACTCAATTATGGGCCTGATGAGGGATGAGTAAAGAGGCACGATGACCTCCCCTGCTCTAGATGTGAATCCCTTCATGATTAGGTGGGCTATATAAAATGTTTTTCTAACCACTTTGGCCACGTGGTTGTCGAATTAGAGATTGCTATCAACTTGGGTCCCCAGGTCCCTAATTACTTCTTCCGTACTTAATGGATTACCATCTATGTGGTAATTTGTGGGCACTTTGTTTTTGCCGAAGGGGATGACTATACACTTTTTGGCGTTTAGCTTGAGGCCATGGCTCTGGCACCAGTTGTCTGTTTCTATGAGGCCCTTTTGTAGGATGCTTGTGTCGGCTGGAGAGTCGATTATGGCGCCCAGTTTGCAGTCATCTACGAACTTGGTCAGCCACAGTCCTTCCATGTTGGCCTGTACCTCAGAGACATATATACCAAACAAGAGAGGTCCCAGGACTGAGCCTTGTGGGATGCCATATTCATCTAATAAAGTACACTTGTCTACTTGGATATCGTAGGAGTTTTTTTTTTTTTTTTTTTTTTTTTTTAGCTACAGAGTAGTCAAGCAATGTCTAGTCTTAACATTGAAGATATTTCCATGCAATACCACCACTCTAACATCTGAATTTTATCCCAAAGAAGCTGAATTTACTTACCCTTTAATAATGGTACAGTTGGATTGAAATATTTTTAATAGACAGTGTTATTGCTAGACACTATTTATGATCACTGTTTCTAATACCATTACACCTGTTCCAAACTCAGAGTATAGTAAGAGTTAATTAAATGAATATCGTTTCAGTGTTTGATGTTAGCCAAGAGTCCCCTTCTCACCACCCACAATGTGCCTAGAACTGCTTTCTCCTGTAATTTATATGAACTTACATGTATTTGAGGCATAGCTAAATAGGACTGCAAATTCTTTAGTTTTAAGTGTGTTGCTCCTACTACTAGTGGAACTGTCTGAGTAGCTTTCTTCCACATTGCTCTCATTTTTCCTGTGAATCCTGACATTTTATGACTTTGCCTATGTCTGTTCATAAGATACTATAATCACCAGGTGCAGCTATTTCAGAGATCAATGCTACTATTGTCTTTTTTTCATTTACTACTATATCTGGCTTTCTCACATACATTTTTTCAAATTGTTGCTAATGCACGATCCCACGCGATATATATTTCATCATTCCCTATAATGCTTTTTGGTTCATGTTTCCAGTGCTTCTCAACTACCTCTATACTGTAGTGTTTGCACAATATCCATTGCAACAGTCTTGCCACATTGTGCCTTTCAGCATATAGCTCCTCTGCCATAAGTGTATCACACACAGCAACAGGATATGTGACTGTTTCCATTTTTTTTTTAACCAGAGCCTGCATGTCTGTTTCTCTCACATTTTAAATGGGTTTTGTAAAGCAATTTAGGTACAATTGTTCACAGAGATTCTGTATGACCATGTAAATGGCTGCATACAGGCAGTTTTATCTACTAGAAGTAAGCCAAAAAAAATCATTCTAAAAACAAGCCACACTGGTGCAATCCTATCCTTAATAGAGTGTATAACAAAAGGGAAAAAAATCATGGCTAAACTCAGGAAGACCAACTCCCATAATGAGCTCTTTAATTAAACTAACCATGAAACTAAGATGACTAAGTCCAAGAAGGTCAATTACAAGGTCAAGATAAAAGACAACCACAAGGCCTTCTACAGCTATGTCTGAAACCTCAAAGGCAGCACACAACAGTGTGCCAAACTGGTGGTCTATGGTGCCACTTTCACTGAGCAGAACAACATAGCGAATTTGGTAGCTGACATATTCATATTAACTAACCAAAGAGGGCATAAACCCCTGCATAATTCATTGTATTGCCAGCTAGATGACAGGCAAGACCCCAGAAATCATGATTGGTGAGACCACCTCCACCAAGAGGCCAGTCACCAGTAGGGTACCTCAGGGCTTTGTGCTGGGACCACTCCTAGTTAGCATCTACATCTTGGAAGTAAAGGCTAAAATCAATTACCTTTGGCCTAAGAAGTTTACAGATGACTGCAAATTGGGAGCATCATAGATTCCACCCATGACACAAACATTTTACAAGAGGGTCTAATACGAATAAATGCAAAAAATGCATTACATTGCATTTTGGGAAAATAGCCATCCAGGCTAATTACTTCAATGATAAGACCCCCTAGGAGTTGATGTAGTACTCAGGGATCTGGGAACATATGAAGACAGCAATCTGGCCTTTGACCAACATGTGGCCAATGTAGTAAGAAAATCATTCTATGTTGCCCAACTTATAAGTAAGAGCAGGACATCTAGGCTCAAGGAAATATTAATGTCACTTTATTCGGCCATTATCAGACTTATCATTGAGTATAATGCCTCTTAAGCATGTACCTGACCAGACACATGCAACAGTTAGAATGCCCACAAAGGTTTCTTGACAGTAGAATCCAGGGAATACACACATTGTCCTGTGCAGATCATCTTAAAACCCTATCTCTACACTGTCTGAATGGCAATCTATGCCTGGCATACAAGGCATCCTAGGATCCAGTTCTGATGGACCTTTTGCTCATCTGCAAAATGATCAGAACCACCAGATCCTACAATTTAAATTTCACTTGTAATATAAATAGAACATATTGGTAAGACAGATATGTGTTTCATAGGACCCCCATACTCTGGAACAGGCTCCCCCATCCATGTGAAGCAGAAATCATTCCTAACCATATTTGAGCGCAACCTTAAACAATGGAAGGGTAATTGGAAATTCATCTTGGGTCTGGTCCCCATGTCTCTGATAGGCAGAGGCAGACAGTAACTATGTCCAAAATAATATAACACACACACACACACACACACACACACACACACACACACACACACACACACAAAACCTTTAGAAACTTCCTAACATACCACCTCCTAATAAATTCCCATGATACATAGGAACATATTGGGGTTGGGTTGTGCAGCTAGGGTTATAAAGGCCCTGGTGGTCACTACATAGTCAATGGTTTCAATTCACCTCTGCTTACCCATTCCTGCCTCAAATGCTGGTCAACATAAGGTTGTTCAAGAAGATCTGTACCTGTCACTATATTTGTTGATTTTCCAGTTTTCTTTCAATAGTAGCTGATCTTTCTCCTTACATTCTGTTTTTGGCCTATTAAATTGTCTACTTCTAGTTTGACTCCCATTTCAGCTTAATACCAAAATACTTCTGTTTAAACTAAACAAAGATGTCATCTTAGACTTCTCATCATGTGCTAAAACTTTCACAATGTTTGGATCTACTAACATAAGGAGATATGTATGCAGTCCCACAATTGAAGATCTATACATGCAATCAGTTTTGAAGAGGCCCATACCTCCTTCAGAGAGAGGAATATATAATCTTAGTATACACTGATCTTTACATATCATTTAATAAGCATGAAGGATTTTTCTTCTTTTCATGTCCAATTGATCTAATAATTTTTGGGGCTAGTTGATCACCCCAAAACCATAAGCTAGTACAGGAAGAGAAAATTAATTTATAGCTTAGACTTCATTCCCAGATGTAAAAGCAGTTTTTAATATCAGTTTTAATCTTCTGAAGTATTCCTTACCAGGATGTATTCATGTTTTATTGTTGATCCTTCATCTATTCCAAAATAATTATACATTCCCCCCTGCTCAAGTTCCTTTCATATCACATTCCTGTCCCAGGCCAATAGTTTGTTGATGCTGAAACCTTTCTGTTTTAAATGTTACTTTTTGCACATTTATCAAGACCAAGTGTCATTTATCCATTTGTAACCAAGAAAGTTTTAGCTATTTATAGTTGTGTTTGTGCATGCCATAATAATGAAAAGCCTATTAAGTCTTCAGTGAAAAGAATGCCTTTAAAACAAAATCCCTGTTTTTGTCACTCAGGCACTTTCTAACTTTACTTTGACTCATTTAGTTGATTGGGATAAAAAAAAAAACACAGAACTAGTTCTACACTGCACAGGTGAACTCAAAGGTTAGTATACATATAGGGCAAAACTAACTCAAGGGATCATTCTGTATTCCAGTACCAGTGATATGCAGTCTATAAACTGCACTGCTCTAAACTCTTACAGTACATCCCTGTTAACATTTTATACTGAGTTAACTCGGAGCATCGGATGGACTTGTACCATGTCCATAATGGATCTGCCACCACCTACAGTTCATATGTTTCAGCAATTTTCTTTCTTTTCTTTTCTGATGTACCTCATGGCCATAAGAGTAGTACATAAAAAATAAATATTGTAAATTACATGAAACGCACCAAGAGCAAATGCAGGAGCTAGCAAATTACAGCCATATACAGCATACATACAAAGCTAAAAATCAAATAATAATCGTTATGGTAATCTGTATCAAATTGTAAGTATTGTGGGCAATACTTGATTTTTGTGTCACGAATGCGTAGAATATATTTCTGCATGGGTGATCTGTATTAAGTATACAAAGTTAACCTTTGTCTCTAAAACAACTGCATTTATTCTCTGAGCAGAAAGCTTGTAAGCTTGATAAGGTCTGGTCCTCTGTTGTTTGTACAGAGACTGTACCAGCAGGCAAGTCTACTTTAGTTGAATTACTTTTCACCGACAGCTGTCCCAAAAGTAGGCTTTGCAAGAATGTGAAGTTTCTAACTATTAGCTTTGATGATAATGAAGGGCATATACAGTTGAATTGTTCAGCCTGTGACTGGAAAACAATTTGATTTTTGTAGAAGAACACACTAGTTGGTTTGAGGCTCTGCTAAAAAGGATGGCATGATTTATTTTGTTAGTAGTTATGTTTAATAATGTGCTGTTAACGAGTTTAATGAGATAATGAACACAGTGCTTTCTACTCTAGGTATGAATGTACTTTTGGTTAGATAATTTCTTGGGGTCAAGAGAGTAAATTGCATATTTGTATGAAACTTTAAGTTGCTGCAGGACTTTGACTGCTTTCACAGTGTAAGACTTTGCAGATCTAGGTACCACTTTTCAGAGACCTAGTTAATTATCTTCTTCACTGGATATTCATTGATATCTACAGAACATTTTGTAGTTTTTTTTAGGTGCAACAATCATTAAAGCTAACTTGTTGGAATTTATTGTGAGATAATTTGGGGATGTCCATCATTTGATCACTGTTGCACTAGCCTTAGCTATACGAGTTATATCCTAGGAATGTAACAACCTAACAGCTTCCAAAGCTTAAACAGCAACTTTCCTGTACACAAACCATAACTCAACTTGAGCTGAGCCGATGAAAGAGCTTTGGTTTCCAACCCTTCAGAACTTACCTGATGGCAAAGAGTGCTCCTCTTAAGCGCTTTCGAAGAACAACAGTCCACTAATGCTTTGCATTGCTGGGATAAGTTCCCTGCAGGGGAGAAAAAATCTTTCCATTTTTTTTTTTTAATTTGATGACAAAATGTGAAACTTTTTCTGTAAAATTAATTATTTTGAGATGAAAAAAGTGTTTGTAGAGGGTTGCGTGATTAATAGCCTTTAAATAGGATCATTTATTTTCCTTTTGTGGAAAAATGTTGTTAAATCTAGTTTAAAACATTTCATTATTTAGACAACTTAGTTATTCTTACAGTTTTTTCAAAGTGTCATGATCTCTCACCTGGTAAGAGATCTCCTCCAGTCTGTCTAGCTTGACTCCTTCTGACATGATTGTTTTTGTGGAGTGCATCATTGATACCTCGGTTCAAAGGGCTTTTCTTCTAGAGGAAAAAATAGATTTATATTTAAATCTATTCATGAGCTTCATGACTTAGACAACTGAATCAGCATGGGAATTTCTCAGGATACTAGGTCTTATAGTAACTACAATTCTCATGATACTTTTAGAAAAACTTCACATGAGAAAAGTTTAATAGTTCCTAAAAGCTATAAGGTCTCAACATCAGCATCTCCTGACATTCCAGATTCCAGTTTTGGGATCTATGAGCAGAGATAATCTTTGGTTGAGAGACCATCTAGGTCTCCTATTTTCACTTTCAGCTCTAGCACAGTCTATAACAGGCTCCTCAGATTTTGCTTGGGGAGGCAGTGTCTATTGGGATGAAGTGCAGTGTCTTTGGAAGAGAAAAGACAAATAAAAAAATGCTCACTTTCAATAATCTATGGTCCCCAGAACCTTTATAAGTGTTTAAAAACAACACCACAGTGATGTGGTACATTAACTGTTGAGAACCAAAGCCTTCCCTTTGTGCAGATCAGCCATGGTAACCTGATATTAGCACAATCTCACTCATCAGAGCAAAATTGTAGCAGCCAAGCTGGGCAGACCCTCACAAAAGGAATTGAATCAGGGGGTTCTTCGAGGAATTGATCCATCAGTTGTGAACACATCAGATGTTTTTTCCACCAGTCACAGCCACCATTTGCCAAAATTCTGCTCTAGGAATCTATGCAAAAAGGCCTGGAAAACAGATGCTTTTTCTTCTCTCTGCATAAGAATGTTCCAGTATGCTTTTCCATCATTTCCACCAATGTCCAGGATCATTCTGACTCCCTTCAGCCCAAGCAACATTGGTTCTCCTGAGTTGAGTGCCGCAAAAAGGCTTTATTTACAATAACACAAGTTGAGTGCTTTCATCCACAGGTCAGAGGACTTCTTCAGAACTGGTTGATGCTTGTGGTTTTACTAACATTGGTTCTCCTGTCTTTTTGGGGATGTGCAGCAGGTATTAAAGGATGCAGTAGAGCCTGCTAATAGAAAATCATGGCAAATGGAAAGGGTTTCTAGCTAGTTCCAAAACAAGAACCAGGACCCTTTTAAGGTTAGTGTCTCTGGTTCTGCATTATTTATGAGTGTTAACACTGTGGTGGTGGTGCTGCGGTAGCATTGTCACCTCACAGTAAGACGTTGTCCTGTTCGATTCTCAGCTAGAGCATCTTCTGTGTGGAGACATGCGTGAATGGGCGTACCTTCATTGAAGGTTGTGCGTCAGGGCTGTCAACTCGGCACGTAAAAATCTACTGCTAATCATTAGTGGACCGGAGTTCAGCTGTGGCAACCCCTAACCGGGAAAAGCCGAAAGACACAAAAACAACAACTTCACTCTGGCCTGTCTTCGTCCTTTATCAAGGTTAATTTTTTAGCCATTTCAGCATATCTGTCTATGGATCCCTTCCTTCAATGCATTCCTAAGTCAAAATGTTTTTAAAAGAGGTTCTGCATACCCATCCACTTAAAAAGCAGATGGCGTCACCTTGAGATTGTAATTTTTTTATATAGAAAATTGACTCATGCTCCATTTGAACCATCTACTAAGGCTGACTTGAGGTTCTTAACATAAAAAAACAGTATTAGTCTTCATGTAGAAGTCAGGAAAACTGGATTCTGAGTTTCAAGCTCTAATGATGGGTCAACCTTCTCATTTTTAACAAAGGCAAGATTCCTTAACAACTAATACTTCATTTATGAATAATGTGCTAACCAGGTTTACTTTGCTCCAAATTGTCCATCTTCCAGTATTCTTTTCAGAACCTAAAAATGAGGGAGAAAGGATACTCCAAACCTTATATGCCCACAGACAACTCCAATATTATCTTAACAGAGCTAAAGCCTTTAGGAACTCTGGTCAGTTTTATTTCTTATAAAAGTAAGGTAAGAAAAAAGGACTACTCATGTCAAACTATTTCCAAAATGTTATCTCATGTCATTAACTTTTCTTATACCCACCATAACATGGCAATGCCAAGCAAGGTAAAGGCTCATTTCACTGGTAGCATAATCCTCTGTATATAACTTTACAAAGCACTACAAGCTAGCTTCCTTTTGCAAGCCTAGGTCAGGCTTTGCTGTTATTCTCCAAGGGCTCCTGGACCCCCATACTTCCTCCTGTATGTCAACGTAAACTATAGTAGTATATCCATATAACTAAGGCTACTGATAGTCATCAAATGAGGAACATACAAGTAAACTTACCATAACAGTACATATGGGGGATGGGAGCTTGGCTTAACGGTTAAGGTGTTTACCTTACAAATGCAAGGTGCAGGGTTTGAGTCTCACTTGGAGTAATTGGCTAGGCTTAAAATAGCTTACAAAGACAATTAGCCTAGTACTAAAATATGTTCAGATGATCACTGCTACAGTAGCTGCTCCCTCCCTCCATCTTCCTTGTTTTTATTTTATTTTTATTATTTTTCACTTGTTGACCAGGTATGTCCAACTGAGCTGAAGAGCGCTTTTTCAGTGCAGGCCCGGGGAGAAAAGCTCCATACATTATACAGTTAGACATAACAAAAGCAATTAATAACAAATGCTAATACATAGTTCATACAATACATTAACATTAGATTTTCAGAAAAAAAATCAGGATTGTATTCTATGAGAATAAGACATATTAGCTGAGGGCTTTACATAAAGTATTAGAGAACATATTTAAAAAATGTTTTGATTGACAGTGCCTGTATTATTGAATGAACCACAAAGATGTTAGCAAATTAGGTTGAGAAGTTCAGTTTCAGGATTTGTTTAGGAGAAGGAGAGAGGGGTTTGTTTTCTATTAGATTAGTTTTTGTAAATTTTTGTTATGATGGTGGGTACTTTATATATATATATATATATATATATATATATATATATATATATATATATATATATATATATATATATATATATATATATATACATACACACATATATATATATATATATATATATATATATATATATATATATATATATATATATATATATATATATATATATATTCATATCATTGACTATTACATCCTCTTTGCCTCTTAGCTGGCATGAAAGCTCTAAATGACTTGACACCCAAATCAGTTTTTCTTCAGCTCAGCTTGAACTGAGTAATAGTTTGAGACTGTGGACATTGCCTTTGAAGCTTTGGAATTTGACCAGCTGTCATGTCTTTACCAGGATATAATGCTTATAAGCAAAGTCTATTGCAGCAGTGATCATTCGAACATCTAGTGCTACGCTAAGCCTATGTACACAACTGTACTACATCTAGGTTCAAAAGGGAATTAAAGTCGGTTTGGAACATAGTTTGCAGGGCGATGTATCAGAGCAAAGCAAAAGTGTATCCCATTCTAAATTGCAAAGTAGGCTACCACTATATATAGGTTAGTGGTGATGCCTAACTGTAGATGAGACATTATTCAAGTTTGGATTGTCTAAACCTTTGAAAAACAAAAAATCAGGCTTCGTTGACACAAAAACTCACCGTTTATTGACAATAACGGTAAGCGCTTTCGTCGGATATAATATTCCAACTTCTTCAGAGAAAACATAACTAACACATTCTAACTTTATACCCTATTCATTAATGACATAAATCAATTAAGACCCTTAATTACTACTTGTTATTAAATCACTTCCATTCCTATTATACACTAAAAGTGTGTAATGTTAACATAATGCTCATCCATTACAAAACAATATACCATTTGAATAACGTATTATACTTGAAAAGATAAAGAATTCTCCATAGTACATATTTAACGTTTAAAACTCTTTAAGCATTAAAAACCTGAATCATTTTAAAACTGAACATCACTAAAACACATGTTTACTACCTAAATTTCAACTTGAGTGAAATTTGGTAACAGCTCTGGACAATATTTACTAAAGACAACCCTAAACCCAAATAAATGAAATAATTATCTACATTAATGACTGAACTCTAGTTTTGTTAAAAACATTACATACATTAAAAACCAAAGCAACCTTTCTATCATAAAAATATGTTTTTAAGCATTGAACTGAAGATAGGCCACTATCTAGTAAGTGCTTTTAATTTCAGCAAACATTTAATGGATAAGAAATCATTAAGGCCTGGTAGGATGTGTGCTGATGTACAGACTTGCCACATCAACTCTCACTCCTCAAGTTTCAACTCCCATGGCCCCCCTCTCATACCTCGTTCAACGTGTTGTAAAACTATGAAACTGAATTTGGATATTCCAGGATGTGTCTTGCTAAAGCATTAGTGGTAATGTTCTTATTAATGCTGTATTGGTGCTCATATATCCTTTGTCTAATTTTTCTCTCAGTTTTTCAAATGTAATAAGCTTCACAAAGCTGACAAATAGCACCATACACCACACCCTGAGTGTCACAGTTAAATTTTCCTTGTATAGAATATGTTTTCTCTCTAATTTGTACTTTGTCAGCTATTTTGATATGCTTACACTGGGGACATCTACCACATTTGGTCATCCCAATCCCTCTTTTAGTCAATTTTGTCTTCTCAACCAGGCACTTGAGGTTTAAACCTCTTTTATATGTCATTAAGGGTATCTGGCCTCGTTTTTTTATTAAGGCTATTATCTTCCTTAATAAAGATCCAATTTTTAATTAAAATATGTTTAATGTTCCTAGACGTCAAGGAAAATGTTGTAAGGAATCTTGTTCCTGTTCCCACTTTTACCTAAGCAACCCTATCTGGGACTGGTTCATTCCACATTTCGTGTTCTGACTCATATCCCTTCTGGACAATGGGGTGGAAATGACCTTTTAACCTTTTATTATTTACGTCTTCAAAAATTAGATCAAGAAAGCCTGACGAGTATCCCCTTTCAAAAACATGGATTTTAATAAAGCGCATTCAGCTAGGAAGTCATGATAACTAGAGACCATCCTAGCTGCCCTAACTGCCTGACCTTTAAATACAGCCTTTTTCTGATGATAAGGGTGACTGCTTGTAAAGTGGAGAAAAGCGTTTGAGTAAGAAGGCTTTCTGAAGATGGAAGTCCTATACCTATGGTTTAAACTATCTTTCAATATATGGACATCTAAAAAGATAATTTCCATAATGCCCACCTGGAATGTAAATTCCAAAAAGCCAGTTAAAGATGTAATAGCTGTAATAAATGTCTCAGTTAAACCAATTTCCCCGTTCCATATAAAACACATGTTGTCCGGGTATCTCGTGTACCAGACAACATGTTCCTTGAACGTTGAATTATTGAACAGATATACTCTCTCCCAAAAAGCCATCACACAGTTAGCGAAGTTACTGCCACAAGGTGATCCCATCCCTATACCACTCTTTTGTAAAAAAAGTTCCCCATTGAACCATAAAAAGTTGTTAGCTAAGACTAGTTCAAGCAGGGTTTCGATAATATTGATGTCCTTGTCATCCATACCTTTCATGTGCAAAAAATCTCTAACCCATTCAATGCCCAAGGAGTGTGGGATAACTGTGTAGAGGTCTTTAATATCTACCGTTAAAAAAATTAAATTGTTGTTGAATTCCAAATTGTTAATACTTTCAAGAAAGCTCCACAAGTCATGTCATATTTGTGATTCAGACTTCACAAATGGTTTTAATTTATAATCAACATACTTGCCACTTGCGTATGTAATAGATCCCCTTCCATTTGAACTGAGTAATAGTTTGGGTATGTGGACATTGCCTTTGAAGCTTTGGAAGTTGCCCAGCTGTCATGTCTTTACCAAGATATAAATGTTTATAAGCAAAATCTACTGCAGCAGTGATCATTTGAACATCTAGTGCTATGCTAAGCCTATGTACATAACTGTACTACATCTAGGTTCAAAAGGGAATTAAAGTCGGTTTGGAACATAGTTTGCAGGGCGATGTATCAGAGCAAAGCAAAAGTGTATCCCATTCTAAATTGCAAAGTAGGCTACCACTATGTATAGGTAAGTGATGATGCCTAACTGTAGATGAGACATTATTCAAGTTTGGATTGTCTAAACCTTTTGTAGTTAGAACTACCACCAGAGTTAGTCTTCTTATTCAAAGTCAGCTGACTAGGTTTTTCATGCTTATTTCATGCAGATGTATTTAGCTAAAGATGTGTGCACAGATATTTGGCAGCAGCCTTCTTTTTATGTATCTTTTAGCCTCCACTAACATTTATTGCTGCAGTCTTCATTGTACTGGGCACTGAAATTGATCAGTCAAAAGTATGTGACTTGATCTGTTTTACAGCCAAGCTATACCCCCTAAAAGCCATGGTTTGAGATTATAACAGTCGTGTCAAGGGATGTCTGACTGCTAAAAAAGATGTGTTTGCCAAAGAATGCCTGCCTCCACCATATATTCCAGTATGCACATACAAGTCCTGTACCACTAATGCTATTTGAACCCCCTATCACATTCACACAATGGTTCTTTCTCATACAGATATGAAAAATAAAAATGTTGACAAGTCCAGTTGATGTGCCTGCCCACATTTCAAAGGATGCAGGATGAACTGCTTGGCACAGGGGAAGAGCATAAAATAAAACAAAAATGATGAGTGTAGAAATGTCCATACTGGCATTGAACTGAAGCTGGCAGATTGAGGCCGGAATGAACAATGAATTATGGGCCTTAAGGAGTAATTCGGTGTAACAACAAAGGGCGAATCAGTAATTTAACTGGAAAACAAATTGTATGGATTGACTGTTGTATACAAGAAAACACTGTTTTGTTCCACAAAGGAACTAATTACTGCTACTATATGCAGAAGCAAGTTGATCAGTGTGATGTATACACAGGTAGTGCTATATGCTGTATTATTTGGGGTAGAAACATAACTTATTGTTGTGATTGGTGGCATGAAATACATTTTACAGACTGCCTATTGAGATAAAACAAGCATGCAGATAAACAATAAGCTGTACTAAGTGACTTTTATCTATTACAAAGTAGAATGCTGAAAGTGAAGGAAAACAAAACGACAATGTAGAGAACTGCTTACATGGTTCTCTGGAAAGCTGGTCAAATTTTATTGAAAGAGGAATTTTATAACTACATAGTTTTTAATGATAATTGTCAAAATACTGAATTATAAGGACTTTAGGAACTGAAAGAAAAAAGTGGGACCTATTTCCCTAACATTCAATATCCATTGAGATAATGTACAGCAGAACAGGTGTGAGGCAGAAATCTAAATGTAGGAAGTATTGTTTTTTTGAAACCTTTTCATTGAATTATGATTTAATGTTTTGTGATTCATTATTTTGACCATAAAAAACTTAACAAGCAAACAGTACTAGAAAAAGTAACAAAGTTGTGAAACACTGCCTTACTAATAATGGATTGTACTGAACTTAAATACTAGGACAAAACCTTCTGCCAGTTTACCCCTTCTTTAGTGCTGTGAGTCATCCTAGTGAAGCTTAAGGCATAAATAAACTGATATGATGCCCTTGTTACAATCTCTGCTGCAGTTCTTAAATGGCTGAAATACAGTTTACATAAATCAACATGTGTTCTTTATGGTGCGGCTTTCCCATTTTGTTCAGTACCCATTGTTCAGTTGAAAATTACATGAGATTTCAGTATGTATGAATTGCTACTTTTCTGCATTCAGTAATCCTGTTAGCAGAAGTCCAGCTGGCTCAACCAGCACGCCTCCCCCCCAACTATTTCAGTGAAGAGCACAAACAAGAAAAGGACTTTACTGTATTAAGCTTATTACAGAGCCTCACACCCCCAGCTCTTTCAGTGAAGAGCAAAAACGTAAAGAGCATTTCTTCTACTGGCACACCATCCAGATGTTCAACCACCCCCCCCACCCCCCCCCCCCGAGCTATTCAGGTCCCATTTCTGTACCTGCCCCAACCCTCCACCATTTTATTAAAAAATAAATAAATAATTTCTTTTAAAATGTAGCAAACAGTTGCTATAGTTTACACCTTGCCCACAAGAAATGCTTCAACACTCAAGTATTATTTAAAAAAAATGTAAAACACTTGTAGTCCAAAAAATGGCAGGTAGTCCCAGTGTAAAAAACTCTTCTTTATTCAACCACAGACATATAAGCGCTTTCACAGATAACTTCTGTTTCTTCAGATACAAATGCATGCTGTCTACTGTGTAACTTATATACCTTGAACCAACTAATTAAGTCACAATCATCTTAAAGAAACATCCTTCATTAAGTAAAAACATTCAGTCCTTCACTGTGTAAACATGATTCTAAAAAAAAAAAAAGTATAATGCATAACAAATGCATAAAAAAACACATATGAAGAATACATGTATAAAAATGCACATATAAATATACAAACATAAAAATTGTGCTCAAATATAAACATATACTATTAAAAATCTCTAATACTTAATATAAGTAAGCATGTCATAAAATGGCTTAAGATTTCATTGATTCAATGGTCTTGCTTTAAGTTTTGGTCTTATGGGTATCCTGTCGTTTAACCCATGCCCAGAATCTGCTTTCAGTCTTATAATCCATTTTGCCTCAAGCTGTTCTGTCCTGTTTCTAATGTCCCCCATTCTGATGCTGTCATATATTTTACCTATAACTAAAAAAGTGAAATTGTGTGTGTTGTCATTCACTCTAATATGTTTAGATAATGCAATAACATCACTTTTTTTCTGTATCTGGTACATATGTTCCTTGATTCGATCTCTAAGGGGTCTATCTGATTTTTTTAAATGCAGTTTCTACAGTTTGGACCACACATGAGTGCTCAGGTTTGACTGTAAATGTAATACCAGCTTTTAAAAGCCGCTATTGCATTAGATCAGGATCTATTGACCATGCCCCCTGACACTTTGTACCCAAGGCAGTTGGCCATCTCGCCCCGTCCCCTAGCTACACTATTGACTGTTACGAAAAGGCCCCACCACTGACTGCACACTTCTATTTCAGTTTGCTTATTTGTAAAAACTTCTCATTGACTTTTACATTTATCAGGCAACTCAATCCACATTTCTTAAATATTAGATATTTTTGCCATTAAAATTTTGTTCAAACATTTCTTACTAAAATTTTATTTTATTTTTGCATTTTTGATACAATCTTTTTTTTTTCTCTTAAAAGTTTAGTTGGTTGATTATCCCACCACAGGATAACTTTAACTGCTTTTACCGGTTCATTTTTTTCCAAAGTACTGAGTATATTGCATCTCTTCTTTCATCATCCAATGCCAAAAGGTCAAAAATGCTATCATGATCTGAACCTCCAAATGTTTCATTTTAACATTATAAATTAGTACACTTTGTTGATCAGTAATAAGTCCAATATAGAACTTTAACATGCAGGTTTGTCTATCAATTGTGTAATGTTATGCAAATTCACCATCTGGTACTAATATTTTACCAGTCAATGTGGACTGAAATTAAAGTGTTGAACTACAATTGTTGATATTTCATTTAGGTATCCTTCTAGTGTACCCAAAATATTAACGTCAACCTCTTCCATATTAGGATTACGATATGCCTGTACTTGACTATAATATCTCATTAAAATTATACTTAGGCTGCTATTCATTGTCATTACATGATCACATTAAGGAAATCAGCACTTTTCGCATGTAAATGCAGCTCTACCATGATTCATAGAGGCCATTTAAGCTTATGCACAGATGGGGATTGTGGGGTGAGGGGGGGGGGGTGAATGCAATGGCATTCCTATACCTGTGGCTACTAAGGTATGAATATCCTCACTATACCAACCACAGAGACCTTCCTGGGCATATCTCAGGCTCCTGCTATGAGAATAATTCAGCAGTTCCACGATATACTCTTGGTAAATGTGGATCAGTACATCTATTTCCCGGTATCATATCAGAACCAAGCCAGACTCTACATGCCTTTTATGGGGGGGTTATGGAGATAGATTGCACCCATGTTGCCATTAGGGTACCCTTCAGGTCTGGAGCAGTACAAGAACAGGATGGGCTACGATTCCATCAGCTGCCAGGTTCTGTGTGATACATGGAGGTCCATCACTAGCATTTCTGCCCAACATCCTGGCAGTGCACACGATTCCTATATCTGGCACACAAGCTCACTCTATAGCTTCATGCTGCATGTTAGGATGCCCCATGACCATTTTGTTGGTTAAGTGGCAATTGTAATTTGTATCATTTAGGTACTCCTAGTAAATGTATTACTTAATACTAAACCACACTTCCTTTTTGAGTCTTCTGTTTTCAGGTGATGTAGGCTATCTACTGGAGAAACGGCTTCATCACGTATGAGAAATCTGTCAGGAACTTCAGAAGCCCCTGTTCCACACTCTTGTTGTCCCTGAGAGACTTTGTGGACTGCTGAAAGCTTGTTTCTGATGCAAGGATGAGTCTGGGGGTGCCCTTTACATGACCCAGTTTCTACATGCAGGATGTTTATCACATGTTGCATTCAGCACAACAAGATCATGTGCCATTCTGGTGGTGAAGTGACCCATGATGTCACAGCAGCTGCCAGTGCAGATCCTACCATGATTACTGATGTCCAACTGATATCAGTAATAAGGGGCCCTTGTGACAGGATCATGCATAGTATATGGCTGAACAGGTTAAAAGGTGGCACCTAGTCCAAAACCATGCACCATGCCATTCAGATTAGCATTTTCTTTCCTATAACAATACAGTATAAGTGATGCATGCAGTGATACGAGTGGGCTATGCTGTGAAGTGCATGGTCTACTGTCACTTTTCAGACATTCCCTCCTTTTTTTTAATTTGTTTACAGTACAGTTAATCATACTACTGTTTATAAAAGTTTTGCCTGACTGTTCAAAGAGACCTGTTTAGTGATTTCAAATAGCATCATATATAGAATATTTACATTTTATATTTTGCTTAAGTACTCTAGATAAGGATACCTGGAATGAATCTGCACAAATGGTAATTTAATAAAAGGTGTCATTTCAGTAGTTGACTGATTGTAATACATATAATTTTGCTAAATCCAATCTCTAAACTTGCATTTGCCATGAGTTCATACCTAGCTCAGTAATGGAAAATGTTATCACATGTTTTAATCATGCAGTATTTCTCCAGTTTTACATATAACATATTATAAATAATTTACTGCTTTCTGTTAAGGTCCTGCACATTAGATTAATTCATTATGTCATATCCCAGCTTGTAACCTCAGACACCGCATTAATTGCAGTGCTGAGGGTGAAGTGGTAACAGCGTTAGTGTTGACATTACCATTAATAAAATGAAATACATGCACATGGAAAGCCTCTTAATACTGGGTTACATTGGACACAGACTAGCATTCAGTTCCCATGTTCTTCAGTTATTTACATATTTTTTGTCTATGTAGTCTTTGATGTTTAATATTGACATCAGTGTACTGAAAGACATGGTGGTGAAGTGAAACATTTTATATCTTAAGGACCTAAAATTTCTAATCCAAGTCACAGTAGGTCAAGAGCAAATGTGTCAAACACAATGTCTCCTGAAACTAGGGTAGGTGAAGGTACACATGATCTTGAGGCAGATCTGTCATGTGACTAGATGCTGATTTTCTGTGATGACATGACCTACTGGATCCATATGATCTTACAGACACTGATCTCACACTGCTGCGGGGGTGGGGGGGGCTGAGACCCTGAATGAGAGGTGCCATCTTAAGAAGCACTTTGGTATGACATGCTATGCCTCCACATGTCCAGACAGTACCTTGTCCAACACTGACTCCTACTTGAGTCTTGTAGGCCCTCACTAGTGCAGATGGAGGCAGAAATGGCTCTGTTTGTGCCACCATTTTGCAGATCAATGTGATCGTGGCATTATCCATATTCTGTACCACTTCCATATAGTGATGGAATTTGTAGGTTATACCCTTGCAGTACTCTGACCATTTCAAGCTATCTGTGACATTTCCTTGAAGTTTAACAATACCACAGCACATCTGTTGCTAGACAGCCAATGCTTTACTTTTCTAAGGTAGCCTGTGACATGTACCTGCAACTGGCAACACTTTATAAAGGTCTGCCATCACCCAGAAGGTGTTCCTGTGGTTTTCTAGGCAATGGTGTTGAGGTACATATATTTTCTCCTGTACAGTCTGTGGTATAATATCTCCACTTACTTTACTTTGTGATCCAATATCACTTCCTGCAGAGTTATTTACATGTTGTGGGATGTGTGACCCT
The DNA here is from genome assembly GCF_019279795.1 of Protopterus annectens. Classification (NCBI taxonomy): domain Eukaryota; kingdom Metazoa; phylum Chordata; order Ceratodontiformes; family Protopteridae; genus Protopterus; species Protopterus annectens. Next base: position 390,493,472 of record NC_056739.1, read on the forward strand.
CCCATTAAATTTAGCAACTGTGTGCCACTTTCCTGATGCTTTCTCATAAATACAACTTTACTATTGTCATCATCAGCTGTTGTGCTGTTGATATCTTCTAAAATGTACTGCTATAGTGTAGGGGTATAGCCATTTTTTTTTCAATTTGTACTCTGTGGTCTAGTACTGCTGCCCCCACATTATAGCATAGTTCCATAACAATAATGCACTCGGTCCTAGCTAGCATTAGGAAGCAACAATACACTAAGAAAAACCCCTTTACCACATCAAGGTAGCCAGTCCCACAGAGGTCCACTCATGCCAAATGTGACACATACTACAGTTCACTTACAGACCTACTTCCCTTCAAGTACTGGATGGAACTGTTTAATGCTGTGGTTTTGGTCATCTTAACAATAATAGCCTAAATATGTCACAGCAAGTCACTGCCTTCCATTCTAACAGAAAGCCAGCTGAAAATTTCACAGTAAAATGTTCCTACCACTCAACACTGAAATATAACAGCATAAACTGTTCCCAGCAAGCAGCCACCTTCCCAGTATAAGCCCTCCAGTGAATGCTCTGTACAATACTGGTGCCTTCTGAGCAGGGACGGCCTTAGGTGAAATAACACTCTTGGCAAAAGGACTCCATGGTGCCTCCCCTCTGCTTCCTCCACCATGGTCTGCTTATGTTAACCAAATGAGCATTTCTCTACATTGCCATACCATTTCCAGCATCCTTTCAACACATCCTGCCTGATCCAGATGTTACTTCCAGTAAATGTGGAAGAAATAACTGTCAGGACCACAGAAGCCAAACATACTAATACTATTACCCTAAAGAAGATGTATGAAATTTGTTTATGAGTATAATCTCTAAATGTATCTACTATAGTACTATATAAACAACTACATGTGCATGCCAAGTAACATTCAACTGCATGTTTCTCCTAGAAGTAACCTATTGCATAATATATTTAAGCTTTGTATAATACGTGAACAATGTATTAATGTGGAGCTTTTCTCCCCAGGCCTCGGCTGAAAATGGGTTTGGTGACCCAGACGGACTATCCTGGTAAACAAATATCAAATAAATAGATAAATGAAAGCCATGGGGTTATAAATGCTCCAAGGTGCATTTTGAAGGTATGTAGCAACCTTTTGATCCAGTGATGGCATGATAAAAAATACGAGCAAGGAAAGAATTCCAGTCTGCTTTTTTTTCCTTTCAAGGAAGATTTGTGTTTGACAAAATAGCATTTCACAATAAAATGCTTAGATATATACATCAAATCTGGGAATAGTGCCTGCTTCCATGCCTCTCCGCCAAAAATAAATAAATGTAGCCACTCATGTCATCCTTCTGTTGCTACAGTGGAGCGAAGGCACAAACTGCCACAGTCATATATCAATTGGTTGCTGTTAGGCATATATACAACATGCCTCCTCACCTCTACCCCAAAAAACAGCTACCTTGCTTGTACTACCTTGATGCCAGACAAGGACAAAAATGAAAGAACAAACAAAACAGAGCAAGCTAGTTCAAGTTGTTGCTGTCAGGGCTATATAACAGCAGGCCTCCTTACCCCACTCTCCACCCCCACAAAAATAACAACCCATATGTGTCTGATGTACTATGAATTCCAATTCACTGTTGCGAAACAAAACACACTCTCTAGGCAAAGTATACTTACTTTCTTTGCACACATAAGATTTGGGGAGGGGGAGGTTAATGTAATGACCACACCGTCCACAGCCTCTACAAAAGCTAAGCAGATTGATTGCAAGAAAAGATTATAGTAATGACCACAATGACCACACCATTCACATCTCCCTACACATGCTACAACTACCATCTGTACACACCTCTAGCAGGGCTGGTTTAAGAGTATATGAGGTTACAATAGTGTGTGTTCATGGGTACAAAACTGTGACTTTTTCTTTATTTTTTTTTGAAACTGACATTTGCCCTGAAAGTCGAGTCTATCACAAAATACACACACACACGCACACACACACACACACACACACACACACACACTTACAGATGAATTGGAGAAATGCCATTCAACCTACATTGTTTCTTTGGAGTGTTGGATAAGAAGACACAGAGACAGGAAGGATACACAAACTTGCCACAGAAAAGCCACAGTCAGAAACTCACCCAGTGGTATGTGATGTAAGATAGTACAGTAAGAGGACTTGCTACACTTCTGCCAATGATCAGTTACCTTCCCATGCTTCCTGATTCTTAGTACACCAAAGATAGCAACTTGTCATGTGTAATGTTAATGCTAGTGATGGAAAGCAAGAGAAATTATGGCCAGCTTGTTACACACAAAGAGACTATAACCCCCCCCCCAGAAAAAACATATGCAAGCATGTCATGTCAGTGCTAGTTTTAGCAAACACAGTACATTGCGTGACATTACTCCCTGCCAGTCCATTCAGTGACTGCTCTTTAACAGTTATCAAAAAACAGTATGTGTCACTTGTATCTGTGGGTGGTCCCCGAATCAATCAGGTACAGACACTTTATTATCCATGAACACCTCAAACATCCAATTGTAATAAAAAATAGTAATAGTAATAAGGCATCCGTGTTTAATTTAGACAAGCTCACATTAGTCTTGCAAAGCCAGATTTCTTACAGTTGAAAATAAGCAAATGCCAACTTACTTTCATCTGCAGATAACTACCACATTCACCCAGCTATTTAAAATGAACAAATGACAACTTACTTTCATCTGTAGATAACTACCACATTCACCCAGCTATTTAAAATGAACAAATTACAAATTACTTTTATTGATTACAGACAGCTTCCACACACACCCAGCAGTTATAGCCAGTTCTGTATCTCATCTTTGCTCCATAAAAGTAGTATCCACACATTCAATCATTCCAAGATGCTTCACACAAATCACATTCATTCCGCAAAGCCAGAATAATAAGAAAATCACAACAATTATTAATTTTCTTCCAAAAACTGCCCCAGAAATTGCTTCATATAAATATACAGCATCTTTGACATTGGATCATGGGGATACCAATGGGATTTTCTGAAAATACTGGACAGTTGAGCAGAATGAAAGTCTTGATCATGGAAAATGTACTGACAAAAGGGTTACACAGTTGACTCTTTTGGCAGTACATTTTCCTCGGTTTTCTAAATCTAAAAAGTTTTTTTTTTCCTCTGACAGGTTTGGTATTGTAGGTCTGTTCTTTGTACTTAGAATGGATCGCATTAAACAAAAAAGGGAGTGGGGAGTACACAACCTTCTGCAATAACTTACATCTGCCCTGCAACATTTTCTATTTTACTGCAGAAGGTACATATTCTGTAAAAAAAAGCAGCTCTTAAGCAGCTACAGTTATTAGCTAAAATAATAATAAAAATAAACAAAATTCAGCTGCTGCTATTCAAACTATTCTAAGTAATGTTTACCACAGTCGAGCATTCTCTTCCCGCTCCTAAACATTCAAACATTCTAGGCTTTAACTGGGTCTCACCCACGATATAAATAACAGTACTTTATAGGACCATGTTTGAACAGGAGCATCTCTTTTGCAACAGTTATTTTTTCTTCAAAGATAAATTAAATATGTAAATAAAAAGGGTAAAAAAATTGCTCTTATCCAAATGAAACACAAGGGAGTTACCTAGTTTAACAATTTGAAAACCAGCCATGTTTCTGAGCAGCTTTCATTCTATTTGTCTATGTTGATGGGGGGGGGTCTTCCAAAATGCAAAAGAGCAAATCAGGTACTCACCACCTCTACAGAGATGGTTACCATGGGCATGACCTTCTAAGCACTTTAGTATATTTTGTCCCACCTTATTGCTTTCACTCACTGATATTTAATTTTAATTTATATTTCCCAAGTCTCCTTTCATTTTATTATTGGTAGCATTGACCCCCCAGAGTGAGTGTATTCTTCCTCTTATTAGCTTATCTCATTCCTGATGTCTAACGTAAACAGACATGTTGACAGTTCCTCCAGCTTTGCCACAACCTTCCACATCCTTTCCATTCTATCTTGTATGTCACCCCAGCTAAGGCTTTTATCACTAGAACATTAATTGTGTGTCCCTTTAAGAGAACTTGTCTTGGTAAGGAAATCTATGACACCTATGCAGTTATAATTTTCATTACTGTAGGCTCAGTCAGTAGGTTACCAACCAACACACACAGAGAAAAAAGCCAAAATTATGGCCTTACAGCCCTACCTCAGTAGGAATATTAGATCTTCCCTTCCAGTTGCCACCCATACCTACCCATCTCATGTTTTCCCATGTCTTTCCTTCCTCCTCATTGCCATCTCTTAAACCTGCCAGAGTTTCATAATTCTAAAACATAGTTTTAAACCTCTTAGTGCAAGAATAACAGACAAAGAGACCCCAAATCAGGGGCAGACTTTAAATACTTAAATACTGCTCTTATGTATTTAGGAAGTTGTTTAAATGACAGGCTTTTTATTAGCATGCATTTTTTTCAAGAATATGAAGTAAGCAATTCAGATGTTTGCTATTATTTACCGACTGTAATACTAAACAATTTTCAGGAAGGCACCACAAATTTTATAAGGAACAAAAAATATGAGGTAAAAATTAGGGACATTCTTGTGAAATCAGAAACTGGTTAGTTTTTACATGGTCAGTATTCTTGGTTTCTCCTCATTCTCACTAGCTTAGTGTGTGTGTGTGTGTGTGTGTGTGTGTGTGTGTGTGTGTGTGTGTGTGTGTGTGTGTGTGTGTGTGTGCGTGTGTGTGTGTGTGTGTGTGTGTGTGTGTGTGTGTGTGTGTGTGTGTGTGTGTGTGTGTGTGTGTGTGTGTGTGTGTGTGTGTGTGTGTGTGTGTGTGTGTGTGTGTGTGTGTGTGTGTGTGTGTGTGTGTGTGTGTGTGTGTATGTATATGTTTTTACTGTTTGTAATTAACTATTCTGTTCTCTTTTTTGCCCCCGATGGTGTACTGTATGTACACTACAGTGTACATAGAGTATGCTTGCCGGCGTCCCTGGTATAGTGAAACTGCTCCTTTCTGCTGCTGACCCTGTGAAGAATTAATTGATTACATTACTACACAGATACTGGAGTACACTGCTGTATGTTGTCTAATGAGGTGTGGAGGACAATTGTGCGATGTACACACTATTAAATGTTATGTGCAGAAGTGAAGTGTTCACATGTTAATAGTAAATGGCATGTGTTGCATAATCATTTACCCTGAGAAATCATTTCTGTCTTTAAATGTCACACAGATCAAGCTATCCTGCCTGGGCAGATGTCTGTGGATGCTGTTGGTATGGGTAACAGCCAGGTGACCACACCAGTTCTGATTATGCCCATGTCATACTCATCTACTTCATAATCATCACATCCCCAGATGAAGAGGGGGTATTCCTCATCTGGTGTTAAGGGAATAAGTGTATGAGGTTCCCGAAAAGCACTCCTATGGGCAGCTGCACTCTGCTTTGCCTTTGCTCTGCCGTGGCTAACCATATCACTGTCCCTCTTCTGGCACTATGCCATTGTGTGGTTCTTTCTGCCAAAACCATTTATATCCATAACCACTCGGCTCCATGTCTTTGCTCTCTCAGCTTGTTTGTATATGTCCTAAGGGCTGCAATGAGGATGCAGTTCTCCTCACATCTGAAATTATCTTTTCTCTGTCTGGATCTCTGCTGCTGAATCACTCATTCACCAAAAATGTACAAGAATAACGTAGTGAAGCTTGATCCATTCATCAGCCAAACACAGCAACGAAAGCATGCCTGCTTTCATCACAAATAAACCAAAAATGTGAGCACAGCAGCTTCACACACATACTGTAAGTCAAACTTCACGCAATTAATGTAGTTTTAACCTGTGTAGCATCGTCCACAAGTGCAGAATAATATTGCAAACATTGATTACATTGCCATTATATGCTGTTGATAGCAGAAATCCTTTCTCTACCATTTTTCTGTGTTTATGCCATGATTTCTGTTCACAAATCATGTTCTACAGTACAGCAACCTTTATCCTGACACCCCAATACATTGATGTATATGCAGTAAATCAAACCTCACTTGAAATTGTACACTAATATACTGTGTAGCATATTCTATACCTGCAAACAATATTGCAAACATTTAATCATTCACAATACCATCAGTAGTCCTTCCACATACCCTTCCAGCACAACTGACATGAATTACCATTAATGAATGAATCTTGTCATTATCAACAGGAATCAAATGCCTTTGGCAGCCTAATTGAAAATGCACCATTTGCCAAAATTTACAAATATAACGCTATTTTTATTTGACTTAAAAAATTATGACACTTTCCAAAAATACTTGCCATCTAACTGGACTGATTGCATCTAAATATGGCAGTATTAAACTTGACTTAAAGATCAAGCTTGCTTACGCATTTTAATGCAAATTAGGCTTCATTCCAATTATCTCTGTGAATCACAGTAATAAGCGAGTGCATATATCAACATATTGAAGTAAATAGACTTCAGGTAGCAGTGGACGAGGTGCACTGAATGATGTCACCTACTTTGGGACCCAGCTTTGGCACAGTAAGTTGACCTGCAGTGGCGCAGACCAAACCAGCTGACCGAGTAGATAGATTAGGTTAGGGCAAGAGGTCTAGGGTTCTACAATAAGTATTGTAAAATTTTATTTTTAATCTTAACTCAAATTGGTTGTAAAAAATGCTAGCTGAATATTTCATAAATGCAGCTAAACTCAAGGACAAATAGGAGTCTCCCAAGTATAAGAATCTTGTTTTTCTTTATTGTTCATTAAACTCTTGTAACTTTTTTATGCTATCTATAAAATCAAGATTCTGTCCTATGTTATTATTCTGTATTTTATTTTTACATTTGTTTGAAACCTCATCTACCATGTGCCCCTTCTTTTCTCTTTTTAACACTTAAGATTTACTTTATTACATCTTTTGTACTGCAGTAATATGTTGGGTTTGTATTACTTCACCTGTTTAATGTGATATTTAACCTATCCTTGCATCACTATTAATGTATTCTGTTGTACCCAGAGTATCAATTTTTTGGTGTACAGATGGATTTATGCTTTCATTGTGTTCAGTACCCCATATGGTAATATCTCTCTCTCTCTCACTCACTGTATTTCCAGACATTTCCCATACAAATATGGCAAGAGTCTGTTTTATTACAATTGCTTTCAGAAATGTATTCCTGACTACTAACTGTTACTTTTCATTTCATTCAGCTCATTTTCCACATTATCTGAACTGAACTTCAATTCTTAATTGTTCAATGTCCATTTGTTACCTTTTAACTTTGTTTTATAGAAATTTTCTTGATTTTTAAAGGTGTTGATTATACTTTTGTGATATCTGCAATAATTATTCTTTTATTCTAAGTAGTCAGCCTTCCCAGCCTTTTTAACTTACTCCTTAATTTCTAAACTTTAACTAGTATTTTCTTCACAGGTACAGAGGTTTCTGTGCTGTTATCCATTTGTCTCTGTATCATAAGGGTATCTTACTTGTGTGTCATATTTATGTGTACTCTTCATACAGCCAGACGTCAGTCTTGTTTTAATAATTAGATTTCTCTAGCCAGTCTCTCACATGTCCATCCATAATAATTAATGACCTTTTTATACTAGCAGGAGCAGCTATCCTCAGTGTTATCCAACATTATTTTATTATAAAACAAAGTGGCTGATGTTTACAACAGCTTTCAGAAGCATCCTTCACACAGTTTGGCTTTATGACAAGTTGTGAATGTAATACAAAGACCTGAATACTTTTGCATTGTTGAGCGAGTCCATTTTGTTACTTACCAGAACTACAATGACCTTCCTTATGTCCAAGATATAGGGCTTTAGTACTTTTTCCAGATATGCCACTAATGTTAAAATAATAATCTATTTCCAAAGTTAAAAGCAATAGTTCAATAACATTAAACAAAATGAGCCAATAAAACAGCACATTTGTGGCCATCAGCTCAATTGTTAAGCAAGCTGTTTTAAATCCTTTGGGAAGGAGCAGGATTTAACTTTGCTTCTGGCAACTAAACACCAGACATAGGTACACACAATCCCAGATTTGTCAGCTTATTTTAGTTAAAAACAATCAGAAATAAAGCAAAATGCCTGCACCTACTACCTTTACCCTCTTTACCTCAGTGACAGCAAAGAAAAAGCAGAAAATATCTAAGGGCTCGGGCTAAATAAGTTTACAGATGACTGCAAGCTAGGAGCAGTAATTGAATCCCCAAGTGACTTAGCTATCATGTAGGTTTGTCCCAAATAAATAAATTGTGCCAAAAATGCAGTATTGTAGCCTTTTGGAAGTCATCTATACCTAGGAAATACCACATTGACAATATACCCGTAAGTGTTGACCCATTTGTTCAGGATTTGGGAATTTATGTGGACAGTGATCTAACTTTTGACCAATTTCTACCAGTTGTTGCAAGATATTCCTTCTATAGCAGACAACATATAAACAAGGAATTTTGTCTAGATTTAGGGTTGACATTGTCCCCCTTTACTCAGCTCTCATTAGGCCAATACTGGAATATAATGCCCCCTTTGGTGTGTATCTGTCCAGACACATGAAACAACTGGAATGCCCACAGGGATACCTTATTAAAATAATACAAGGTCTAAACATCTCCTACATAGACTGACTCAAAGCTCTGTCACCATACTCAGTATCCTACAGATGTGTCTGGCATACAAGGCAACCTCTGATCCAATACTGGTGGATTTACTGCATATCAGCAAGTCATATGGCATCAGAAATACTCAGTCTAGAGATCTAAACCTGTTCTGTAACATCAGTAGCAAAGTTTGGAGGGACAGGTGTATCTCACAGGGAATGCCACTACTCTGGAGCAGACTCCCCATACACATAAAACAAAATTCATCCTGGTCCATATTCAAGCACAACATGGATCTATGGATGGGAAACAGACAATTTACGCCAGGACTGCCCCCTGTACTGATAATGGATAATAGCAACTCCTAATGCTGTATCCATGAATTGATCCCCTCAAATTATGTATTGTATGATCCTAATTATTATGATTAGGGATAATATATAAATTTCAGTCATGGGATGGGTAAGGCCAATCTCTAACCAAATGGGATAGGTTAATGCGAGCATAAAAAGAGAAACCGGTTAGGCTTAAAATGGCTCTCAAGGGCAGTTACCCTAGTAGTTACCTATGAACCTATAAAAGAAGTATCTTCACTAGCAAAGCTGTTTTAAATCATTTGGGGAAGGACATGATTGAACTTTGCTTCTTAACACTAATCTCCAGTGGGTAGTTACCCCCCACCCCCGGCACAAACACTCACACTTTCTGTCAGCTTCTTTTATCAAATGCCTCAAAATAAAAAGTAAAACAAAGCATAACGCCAGCATCTACTACCTTCAAACTCCTTACTTGGGTGCCTGCAAACAAAATGAAAGCCTTCTTTTGGGAGGGGCTGGACTGAACTTTGCTTACAGCCACTAATATCCAGATACAGTTATACACACCTACAATCTTATTGCTAGCTACTTTTGGTTAAGAAATAAAAACAAAATAAAGCAAAGCGCCATCACTTACTACCTTCACTCTTCTTATACCTCAAAGCTATAAAATAAAAAAAAAAAAAACAGAAAATAAGTCTATCAGTAAGTCAGTCATTTTAAATCATTTGCATAACTGGCTTTAGGTACCAGTGAAACCTTTGGTCACAGAGTCCATTGGTCATGGGACCCCCCCAGCCATAGTAAATTCTCATTTTGATATGTTTTTCAGATCAACAAATACTAGTAGAGCAGTCTTGTGTACTTAGGATGACAAATCCTCAGGACTGCACTACTTTTCTGGTTATAATAACAGTATTTTGTCAAGTACCAGGCTGCACAATTTCATTACATGTTTTACTGTGGACATAATGCCCTTCAGTCATTTAAATATTGCTGGATGGCATTCTCTCTACCAAAAACTGTCATAGCCAGCTTCAGGCACCCATGATACCCACACAGCAATGGGGGCCCCCCTTAGTCATCCTTGACTGTGCAATGGCTCCACAAAAGCAGATACTAGTTGGAGGACAATAAACCGATCATTCACACTCTGATTATTTGCTTTATCCTAAATAGGACAATGATATGACCATGTTAGAATAAAGCTGGTAATCACTGAATGAATGAGTGTTTTAAGAATTTGAGATCGGCAGCCCACAGAAATCAATCTGAGAGCTTAACTGGAATTTTACAAGCAAATGTTCCCCAATCTTCAGGGATAGTTTTTCAGGGAGATTTATAAATACTGCCAAGGCACCAGATACTATAACTCACAACTTCTCTGCTCAAGAATTTTGGATAAAGCTAAAAATAATGACAGAAAAGCTTAAAAATTAGAAACAATTTAAATATTATTATAATTTAGTTAAAAACATGCATTTTGGACAATAAGTATGGAACTCAAATTGTTTGGCATGGACTGTTTATAATGCTAAATGATTTACCAGCAAATCAAAAATGTTATGATTGCCAAGACAAAATAAGTCAAAATTAGGGACATTCTGTGAGATCAGAGACAGAGACAGGTATGTATTACTACAGATGACTGCTAAACAACAGACTAAGCTAGAATTCCAGTGTTAGTGCCACACAATGTATTGCAGTTTGTTGAGATTAGGGTAAAACCAGTAGTGGTATGCATACCTCTCGACCTCTTAGAGCAAGAACTCTGGGCAAAGCCATAAATAAAATTGGAACAAAAGCCAAAAAATAGGGACAATTTTAAAATATTGCTCTTACAGACTTAGAAAGTTGATAGAACAACAGGTTTTGCATTAGCATGCATTTTCTGAAGGGGATAAAGTCTGACATTATTTTTTAACTTTAATCTGATGATTTTTCACTAATTTGCCAGAAAACCACAATTTTATGAAAAATAGGACCAAAATATGAGACAAAAATCTGGACATTCTGCAAAATATCTGTACAGTTGAGAGGTATGGTGGTATGGTATATGCTTGTGTGTGTTTCGGGGGGGGGTGACGGGTTATAGGGCAAGAGTAAGCAGCTGGCTTTAATTTCATTCATTTTCTATCACAAACACAATTGACACTACCATTATGCTTTATGTGGGGTGGACATGACTGCAATGTAGTTAAAAGTAACAAATTGGTCATAATCTCTTCCACTTACCATCACAAACATAGACCTTACACATTATAGATCGCTATCTTTGGTGGTTTGGCAGAAAAAGGATATGATTAAAAGCAACTGCTAATTGCCATAGTGCTACATTGAGGAGTGTTACCATCTCACACTGCTTTGCTCTTGTTGAGTTCCTGGCTGTAGCTCTTTCTGTGTGGAATCTGCATGCCCTCCCTGTTACAGTAGGCATTTATCCATGTCCTGTGGTTACCACTAGCATCCTAAAGACATGCAGTAGGTAAACTGCCATTCTTCCTGCTTCCCTGATGCTGAACTTGCATTGTGTGTATGTGTAAAAATATAACTGAGTTTTATCTGTGCCCACAAACATACAATGTCAGGCACATACATAACCCTTTTGGGTATCATTTAAAATAATGCAGTTAACAAGTAACTATCTTACAAAAACAAGGCATAAAATATATCACAGAACCTTTAGAGCTTCTATGGTCTGATGGTCCCTATACCCCATACTCTATAAATGGATTTTGACTTGGACTAAGTGTTGCCCTCTGCCCTTGACTAAACTCGTAGAAAAAAACAGCCCTTCTTAGAGTTGTGGAGAGAAGATTGCTGTAGCTTGTGTGTGTGTGTGGGGGGGGGGGTCAGTAATTTTCCTCAATCAAACCTCAGAGATGTGTACAGGAAGTTATTATAGCTTATGTTGTGGCTGGGGGCAGTGTGATTGTTGTTTCTTTTACTTTTCTCATAGATGTCAGAGGTGCAAAGAGGCTGCAGCATGTGTAGAGACAGAGTAGTGTCTAGGAGAACAAGATAGAACACATTACTGGGATCATTATTTTTTTCACTTTCCTCAATCATACTTCATCCACTTGTGCAGGTGGCTGTTTTTGGGGAGTAGGGAAGATGATGCATACTATGTATACATGTATGACAGCAGTCACTTGAAATACATGACTGTGGCCATTTGAACTTCTGTTTTCATCCCTTAACACCACAGAGAAGCACAGACAGTAGTTTTCTTTGGGGGAAGGGGAATAGAGAGTTAGGCAGTATTCCTAGATAAGTGTATACTCTCAAACATTTGTTGTGAGCTAGTCTTTTGGTCAGCTTTGAACATTAAACTTTGAGTAAGTCTCCCTTCAGGACTGAAATTATTTTTAGTCATGATTTTTGTGCACAATACCACTGGATCAAAAGGTTGGAAACATGCTCCTCATAGCCACGATAACCCCATAGCTGCTGGGTGGTGCCTAGCTTAATGTAGTTATTTCCTGCACAATTATTCTACTGTCTTGGTCGGGCAAAGTATGTTGAAAGGATTCAAAGAAAAGTAAAGTTGAGCGGCAGCACTGAATTTCTTTCCTTAATCATAAGTTTTGTTCAAGCCATCACTGCATGAAAATGTTATTAAAAATTTAAAAAGCCACTCTGAAGTGCATTTTAGAGTCCATGCTCATATCCTTCATGTTTGTCAGTTTCTTTTGCTTAAAAACAAACAAAAAAAAAAAAGCAAAATGCCACCACCTACTACATTCACAATTTTTCCTTCAGTGACAGCAAATTAAAATACAGAAGAGCAGTGTCTCTCAATAAACAAGCTGTTTTAAATCTTTGGGAAAGGGTAGGATTAAACTTTACTTCTAGCCACAAAATTCAGGTATAGGAACAGTCCTCCCCCAAGCTACTTTCAGTTAAAAAGAAATAAAAAGGAAAATAAAAGCAACATGCCAGAACCTAATAACTTCTCACTTGTTACTTCAGTGCTAGGAAAAAATAAATAAATAAAAACATCCCACTAAATGAGTGGTTTTAAATGCTTTTTAGAAAGGCGAGATTGAACTTTGCTTTTAGCCACTAGCCTCTAGGTATTAGTACACTCCCCCACCCCACACATTTGTAAGCTTCTTTTAATTAGAGAAATACATGTAAAATGAAGCAGAACATACCTCTCAACTGTACAGATTTTCACAGACTGTCCAGATTTTTGCCTCATATTTTTGATCTATTCTTCATAAAATTTATGATTTTTTTTGGCAAATCACTGGGATGATCTGGGGACTGAAGTCACTAAATTATTTATTTATTTATTTATTTATTGACATTTGTTGACCAGGAAAGTCCATTGGGCCAAAGGACCCATTTTCAGTGGAGGCCCGGGGAGAAAAGCTCCAAACAATTACAGAATCAGCTTAAGTGTGATAGTCAAGATAAGGTTTTACATATTACAACTGAAGCAGAGATACAAAAGAACTTACAAATTGCAGAAGAGATATACAAAACACTTTCAATCCAGTGTGCTAATGTTTAAATAATTCTGTTTATACAGTCTCAGAAGTAAGTAATGTTTAAGTAATTCTGTTTATACAGTCACAGAAGTAAAATAGAAGAAAAACTAGAGAAGACAAGATAGAGAATAATCGATTGATATATTAAAGGTTGTAAAGTATTAGTTGGGCGTTGTAGCTAAAAATATATTTAAGGTGGCTTAATCATGTGATTACAGGAACAGACATGGTTATTGAGATAGTGTTCTTTCAGTTCAGATTTGAATGTTTTTATAGGGTCTAGTTGGGTAATGTAGTGAGGGAGTGATGATGATATATGTTTGTGTTTCAGACTTCATATCTTTCAGATTTAAAATTTTTATAGGGTCTAGCTGGGTAATGTAGTGAGGGAGTGATGATGATATATGTTTGTGTTTTAGACTTCATATCTTTCAGATTTAAATTTTTTATAGGGTCTAGTTGGGTAATGTAGTGAGGGAGTGATGAGGATATATGTTTGTGTTTCAGACTTCATATCTTTCAGAATTTAATGTTTTTATAGGGTCTAGTTGGGTAATAGAGTGAGGGAGTGATGATGATATATGTTTGTGTTTCAGACTTCATATCTTTCAGAAAAATGCATGCTAAGACAAATCCTGCTATCCTAGTAACTTTCTAAGTTTATAAGAGAAATGTTTAAAATATGTCCCTATATTTGGGCCTTTGTCCCCACATTCTGTCAGGCTTTGTCCAGATTTTTTGAGCTAAGAGGTTGAGAGGTATGAAGCAAAATGCAAGCACTTAGTACCTTCAAATTTCTTACCTCAGTGCCAGAAACAAAAAACAGAAAAGACGTCTCACTCAATTAGCTCTTTTAAATCCTTTGAGAAGGGCAGGATTGTACTTTGCTCTTAGCCACTAACCTCTATGTATAGGTACACACCTGCTTCTTGGCAGTTTATTTTAGTTAAAAAGAAATAATTAAAATGAAAAAATACAAGCACCTTCTACCTTCACATTTCGTATCTCAATGTCAAAACAAAAAAAAACAGAAAAGCTGTGAGATAGTATATGCAGTGCTTCTGTTATATATGGAATAAGTTTCTTGAACCTGGTAATCCTGACAATATGCAAGTGCATTGTGATGTGACGCCAACTATTTATCTGGATGGAAAACTATGAAAATCAAGCATCTCTGCATCAACAAAGACCGCGGCGTTTCTTATAAATAAATACTATCAATAAAGGTTAGTTTGGATCTTTCCTGAAAAAAAAACAGAAGATCCTGTTTAAAGTTATTCATTGCATTGGTAACAGCAGTAGCCAAAGGCTCCCCTCCTATGCAGACCACATGAAACAAAACTGTTAGTATTGAACTAAATGGTCATACTTTTCTATCTCCTGCTAGGCAGTGCCTTTCTTGGTAACCCAGCTCATTTTCATTCAGTCCTCTGTAGTAGTTATTATACTACTCTTTTTAGACTGCTATTTAAACCAGATTTAAGTTTCCCTGTGGAGCCACAAAAATACTTCATGTCTTATTAATGTTCGGCAAGCAAAATAAAATAGTCTAATAATGCCACTTCCTTTATGTTTATTGCACTTTCTCATTTTAATGTACAGCGTGTTGTCCAGAGATGCAGGGTACCAAAATAAGTTGCTGTGTAGTATTTAATATATGAGATTAAAGAACTGGCTTATCACAATATTTTGTATCATTTTTCATTCCCTGCATGTTATCACAGACTTGAAAATGTTAGCAAATATCTCTCATGCAATGAGAATTTGGGACCTATATGAAATTATGCAGACAAAATAAGAATAGAGAATAGAGAGTGTATTAATAAGCAGATGTTGTTTCAAGCTATTTAAAATTTTCTAGCTTTCCTAGATACATCAGTTGAAGCAGGAGACTACAGGTGGGTGCATATTTCAGAACTCTGTATCTATTTCAGAATGATTTATTAACTGTGCTGTGATTCACTTTAATGATGTAGAAAGAATGGAACATGTAAATATGTCATATATGCAAAGTAGGTAAGTCTGTAGATGTAGAAAATATTCAAAATACTAATATTGTAATAAGTACTTACATTGGGACAGTACTGTCAACAGAAAGCATTAGGTATGATATAAAATGTTCTGTGAGCTTAGACATATCTAGCAAGGAAGCTATTATACTCTGAGATTTTTTTGGAGGCAAAATAAAATTGAAACTGCATTTCTGATATCTTCCATCACTATATTTATTTATTTATTTATTTATTTAATATGTGTTACTAAAGTAAGTAATTTGGTCCAAAGGCTCCTTTCACCACAATACAGGGTTAAATATAATGTATATAAACAATACAGCATTGCCAGTTAAACAGCATGTTTTTGAAAGGTAGGGGGAAACTGGAGTAACTAGAGAAATTCCATACAGGCATGATGAGCATACACACTCTCCACATAGACAGTGGCCAGAGGTTAGAGGTCAGAGTTAAAAGCCACACCTTGGAGCTGTGAGGCAAAGATCTGATCACTAAGCCACCATACCACCGATATCTGCATCTTTAGATAGTTATGATTGGAAGTTCATCCTGCCTTTAAGATTTTGTTGATCGCAACACATTTGATTGAAGATGTTAAGTGCTGTTTTAACATATAGGACATGAGCATTTTTTTTGGTCTATGTCTGAAGGCCTGCTTTGCTTCATTGTTTTATTAGCCGTAATATTGTTGTTGGTGAATTAAGATAGTGTCTCTAATTTATTGGGCAGTTTTTAAATTAGTTTCATTGGTTGATCCAGAAGGCATTTCTATCTGTGGACCATTTACTGGAGGATTTTTAAGGTGAGCTATATGATTGTATGAGCTGAAGAAGGCGAAAATGAGTGGAATGAATGAGCGATCATAGATTGCAAAATTATTAAGCGATCACTATGCAGGCTCGGATGTGATGGTTTTTTTTTTTTAAAGCCCCTTTTAAATAGTAAACACATTACTGCTGATCTATGATTGTAAGTTGACCTATTTTTAAGGTTTCGTTGATTGCATATGAAATTCATTGATCCCAAAGATGTTAACTTTTGTCCTAATGCGATTGTCCTGTTGAAGATTACTATAAGGTACAAGAGCGTTTCTACTGGTTTATGCCTGAAGGCTTGTCCTTTTCCACTTTTCTAAGAACTAAGAAAGAGCCTCCTTAGTTATTGGGCAATTTGTACATTGGTTTAATTGGTTGAACCAGAAGGCATTTTATGCCTGTGGACCATTTACTGGATAATTTTTGTTTTAAATTATGGAAGGTTTGCCATATGATTGAACGATCTGAAGAAGGCAAAAGCCAAAAACGCTTATCATTGAAAGGCTCCCGTTTGTTAAAATTTTTATTTATTTTATTTTATTAAAGTTTTTATATTTTCTACCCACTTCTTATATTTTATATTTTATATATATTTTTTATTTTTGGTATTTGGTTTGAATTACGTGGTGGTGTACCCAGAGAGTTTTTATTCTTAAAGTTAACACAGTTGGTTAACATTTTGCTAATTGCATTGATCTAAAAAAATAAAGCTTTTTACTATGCCGTCCTTTCCCACATTTAGCTTGTGCCTTAGCTGCTGACTTTTGATTACATTAATTAGGTCCTTAGACAAACAGGGGAAAACAGTTTTTGATGACTGACAGTATTCCAGATTCACATCACTCGAGTTATGACACAGCTGTAGTGCATATACCAGTCTCTGAAATATGTCATTTATTTACTTAAAACAAATGATACTTCCATAAAAATGTTTCTTCTTTTTCACTAATCATCATTAGCTTGCATTAATACTAAACTATCCTGGCAGATTTTTAAAAATATTATGGAAATGCCATGGTGATATTTTTTAAACAATACATTGCCCCAAATATTTTATAAATATGAAGCTCAGGATAAGCTGATATTTGGTATAACTATGAAACATAATAGAGTATGGACTTTAGTTAATCTGTATTATTTTCCTGGAATGGTGCTAAACTTAACAAAAATAAAACTCATATATCATCCTTGATGACACCAAAAGTGGTTTAATAATAGGAGGGGAGTTTTCAATGTACACTAAACAACACAGGAACTAGTGCAAAATGAAAACCAAGATTAACCCCATATCTAAAGCACTTAAAAATTGGATAGATACCTTAAATTTAATATTCATTAGATTTAAGAGAAACTAAATTACTAAATTTTAACCACTATTCATGTAACTATGGAACTTGAATCAGGATTCATGGGATATTACTGTCACAGGATATAATCACAAAAACATTAGGATTCAACAATATTCCATGTCCATTTTTTATCATAATGCTCTCTTCTTAAAACTTGAAGCAACATACAAGAAACTGCCATTTATAATTAGAGTTCCAGTTTACATAACCAAATTAAAAGAATTCAAGCCTTGGCTACTTTATATAACCAAATTAAAATAATTCAAGCCTTGGCTACTTTCTGAAGTTGAGTTTTTTATAAAGGCAAACAATACAAATGAAGCAAATATAATTATGGTATTCATTAAAAGCACACACATACACACACACACACACACACACACACACACACACACACACACACACACACACATACACAAACACGCACACATACACACACATACATGTGTAGCTACAGCAAATTTTAACTTGGTACAAATAAAAGTTAAAGGAATGGAATCACAAAACACAACTTTAACTACAAAAAGCTAAAGCTAAATATAGAGGAATGATAAATCCTTAATAGATGTAAAAAAAACTTAAATGCATGTATAACTTATCAAAAAGCTTAAAAATGCAATCTAAAATTAAACATAAAAAGCAATGAAGTATGCACAGAAACTGGAAATATTCTAAGTGCATTCAGACAGTGCTATAAATGCTTAAATCAGGAACCAAGACAGAAAAACCCAAAGGTAAATATACATTTTGATCACTTGCTTTTGGAAAAATGTACACTGGCTATAAAAGATAATTTACTTAAACAAGTCATGTATAAAGGAATTTTGAATAAAATCAACTTAAAATCTAATAATGCTCCTGGTAAGGATGGAATAAGATCTGAAATATCTAAACTATATTTCCAAATATTAATTTTTTCATATAAATCTTATACAGATTCAAATTAAAGAAAGTATTCCTCTCAATTGGGAATACTGTCTAATCACTCCAATCATCCTTCAAATACTGAAAGAAAATAAGAACTCACAATTATGCTATTCTTGTAGGTCTATTTAATTCTTAAACAATTACTATAAAATCTTCATGTCAGTCTTTACAGTTAGACAAAGAACCTTTATCACAAATAATATGGATCAGACTGGTTTCATATATAAAAGCAGACATATGATAACATTAAAATAGTTTATCCCTTGTAGATACTGTAAATAGCAGAAAAGAAGCAACTCTTTGCAAATCTAGACACTGAGAAATCCTTTGACTCCTTAAACTGGAATTACTTAACTAAAGCCCTAGAACTATTTTATTTCCCTACAGAATTAGTTTCTATTTTAATTCATTCCCTTCAGTGGAGCTCTGGAAGTTTGCACCATAACTTCTAATGGGTGGAGCCTAAGCTTTTTGACAGAATCAAATTATGTCCTCAAATTTCAAACAAATGGTAGTACACTTTAAGTTCTAGGACTTAAACTTTATAAGTCACAGTAAATACAGTAACTACCAAGTAATATTTTGTAAACAACTAAAATGCCTCACCAGCCACTTAAGTTACACACAAACTTTTAGTAGCATTTTGTTCATCCAGCTAAGAGCTTTCATATGAGGCTAAGCAGTTCTATCTTTGCCACTTGGGTGTTAAGATAATTAGAAAAACATGAAAGTTATGACAATATAAATATATTTTATATTAACAACAATTAATATCTCTTTACCTCTGCACTAGACAGATGAAATATCAACACAGTTGTGTTTGCCATTGTGTAATCTTCAATATGAACTATGTTTAGACTTTCTATGTAGAATTAGTTCTGACATTAGTAATGGAAATATGAACAACTAATGTGAAACCTATAGGTGTCAGTAGGATATCACTGCAGAAACACCAAAAGGCATCATCCGGTTGTAATGAGTTAAGAAACATATATACAAAAATAATAAGGCATGTGCCAAATTAGGACCATTAACTTCTGAATCCATTTCCCTAAATAGAGGCAAAAAAAGGTTGCTTTTTAGCCCCTGTATTGTTTACCTTAGCTATTGAGATAGTAGCAGTCATTATTTGAAGAAATGTGAAAATAGTGGGTATAGAAACATCTAATAATTACAGCTGTAAAATAATACAAAAATATCAATAAAAGAATTTGAATTCATTAGTAATATATTTCAAATCTGCTTGGGACTAAAATTCAATAATGCAAAATCAGAATATTTACTCTTAAATAAAAAGAAAATTCCAAATAAATAAAAATATTATCATTAGCAAATAAACTTCATTTTTGGAATACTTGAAA
Source organism: Protopterus annectens (assembly GCF_019279795.1). Taxonomy (NCBI): domain Eukaryota; kingdom Metazoa; phylum Chordata; order Ceratodontiformes; family Protopteridae; genus Protopterus; species Protopterus annectens. The sequence goes on from NC_056739.1 coordinate 390,513,377, forward strand.
ATAACTATAAGAAAAGCAATAGAAGAAAATAGAATAACAAACTATAACAAATTCTGGAAATTGTTACAAATTAAACTTTTAAATGCAATAAAATGATAATATTAATATGAATAGTCCTCTTCCCGAAAACATGGTACTTAATTTGAGCCTTAGCCCTTCCTCCAGACAAAACATAAATAAAAGGAAATTAATAAAATATTGCTAAAATTCCTCTTATTCCAAAAAAAATCCCATGATAACCTTTCAGCATCACATTAAACCATTAGATTAAACAGAAACAAAACTTTCCAGACTTAAACACTTATGTAAAACTACATTAAATTGGATAGATATAATTATAATTCAAACTGGAAAGTATTACATTTCACACTATTCATTACTAAAAAATGAAAGCTGATACCATAAATTATACTAATACAAATGTTGTGTCTTTCGGCTTTTCCTGGTTAGGGGTCACCACAGTGGAACTCCAGTCCACTAATGATTGACAGTAGATTTTTACGTGCTGAGTTGTCGGCCCTGATGCACAACCTTCAACAAAGGTACGCCCATTCATGCATGTCTCCACACAGAAGACACTCTAGCTGAGAATCGAACAGGACAACATCTTACTGTGAGGCGACATCGCTACCGCAGCACCACCACCGCCATACAAATTATACTAATACAAATAACCACTTAATATCATTATATATGAAATACCAAATTTAACATTCCTTCTCCTACACAATCTAACTATACCAATTACATTTTAAAAATATTTAGAAACTCAGTTATAAATATTACAGGTTTATATCTCTGGTTTGAGCTAAGTATTCCTGTTAGAATTTTTTTATAAAATCAGTACAACTAAAATTAATAATTACGAAGCAAAAAAGTTGTTTGCAGCAACATTGCTTTACTGATGTGAAAGTTAAAGAAACACACCATCTTGTAAATTAATATAACCTAGATTCACAAGATTGGATTTACATAATATAAAAATATATGCAGAGGAGAAATATCTCATACTTATACAACCCCAGTATAAAGAATGACCAACACTATTTCATCTTATCTATGAAATCACATGTAATGATCGTAACACAGAAAACAATAATATCCAATGTTTACAAAATTCTCATGATACATAACAGTAACTTAAATGACATCTGTTTAAAATCCTAATAGAACAGCCACATTTAAAGATTGTAGAATGTTGGAAATGTTTAATACCTTGTAATGCAGATTGTACTTATATTTTTAATGATTCTTCACAAATACCACCTTTTTGAAGTAAAATAGAATATTTCTTAAAAGCTTTATTGTTTATCTGTCTCTCCTTAACAAAAGTAGTAGGTTGATTCAACATAACTGGACATCCAAAATGGACAATGAAAGTCATTACTTACTATGGACAATTTTAGCAGTGACAAGAAAAAGCATATCAAAGAAATGGAAAAAGTTTGCATCCCCTTGATTTGAAGAATGTTTGTCTTCATTAAAAGAAGTAGCCATCAAAGAAATCAGAATAAAGAAAATCAGGACGTAGTTAAGAACCATTTACAAAACTCCTTCAGCAAAAGTGCCATTAACTATTAACTTCTATCAGAATAACATTATCTCCAAAAGATAAATAACATTATGATTAGTTCAACAAAACTCTGTGCATTTTTTTCTCTTCTTGTATATAATAGATAACTTATTTTACATTATATAGCACTACTAAACTATCTATTTCAGGCATATTGTGTCTATTATAGTTTTCAAAAGTTTATAGGTTAACCTTTTTAAGTGTATTAACATTTAAGACTGGAAAGTATTAATTGTAACATATCATAAAAGTTCAATAAAATATTGGAACAAAAAAGAAACCTTCTGAATGGGGTAAAATTGCATCACTAGCTATATTCATTTAGTTAAGGTCAAATCCATATTCTTTAAAAATAATAAAAATGCATTTTTTTTCATTTGCTAGTAAATGCTGATAATCTCGAAAAAAATCAGATTTTAAGAGAGAGTACAGCCATTTATATAAATACACTTAAAGCAACATTGAAACTTTTACCTGTATAAGTGTTGATAAGTTAACAAAGGAAGACAGCACTTTGACTGAATGGCATCCACCATTAAATAGGAAAACTATGGGTAATTACATTGGGAGTCATATATTCATATGGGCTAATCAAACTAAGTCCATTGCATTTGTTTAATGTTTTATTTATTTCTCACATACTATCTGATGAGTGCAGGAATATTACCTTAGCTTTTACCTATTAGACTGTAAGCATTACCTTATCTATTTCATCTATGATATTTATTTCTTTCATTTTACTTTTCCTCTTTGATACAATTTGTATTATACTGTTCCTTTAAATACATCTACATACACTGTGTTTACAAGGCATTCACAGTTTCCTAGTATCACGAGTTCTGTAATTTTACATTAGCAAGCATATGGAGTATGCACTGGTATATGATTTCTGCATTTTATAATCATGTGACTATGTATTAAACCTTTTTAACATTTGATTTGTTTTGGTTCCATAGATGACACTGGTAACACTATTGTAGAAAGAGGTCAGTCACAGAGAAGCTATGTACCCTTTAGAATCTATTGCTTCAATAAACTTTGGAATTTACTTCAACAGTGCCAGAGTTCATGTATTTTTCTTTCTCTGCTGCATATATCCATCCATCCACAACCCCCTTTACTCATTTTTGCATGTGGGATTGAGGTGTCATATAATTATGATAATATATAATTTGTACTTTGTCACTGGTGTACCATTCATATACCAGTCTTAATCTAAATAAGGGTGTAGGTTCATTTAACATTGTGTATATTTCTCTTGAATCTGAATTCTATCAGCTGTATAGCTACTTGAATATTGGTCCAGGACATACTCGAAAAAAGGCTTCAAGAGTAAACAAAACTAGTTAACAAATGAATCAATATGTATTATGGTTTATGTTCTTAAAAGCTTATCTTAAATGAGACAAGCTACCCATATACACACATATGTAAGATAAGCACTGTACTTGCAAACCCTACTGCTTCTGCAGAATTAAATACTGATATTTCTAATCTTAAAACTGCTGTAGAAGAGTGCCACATTATCTCCCTTCCTTTTCTCCTACACAGATTTGTAAATTCATGTATGACTCATACCTTGCCAGCATCTTGAAAGTGTTCAAGAATTGCCTTGCAGCTATCAGAATGTTGCTACACTCTACCTTTTCATGTTTAGAATTACATTTTTATCCATTTGACCTTGTGGTTTCATCATACTGCAGTTTTATCATTTTTTATTGTAAAGCACCACACAGTTTTGAGAAAAAATTACTATTTTATTCCCTCTTTGTTCATTAATGCAATACTGAGAAAAATACATTGGTAGTAATATTACAGTTACTGAATTACTATTACAAAATGTATTAGTCATGTAATGTTACAAAAACACACTCAGACATACACACACACACACACACACCTGTAATATAAGCATGTAAGTATGGTTTCTGATCAGATTCCTCGTAAAAATATTGGCCAAAAATGTTATGTGATGTGGCAAGGGTTGTAAGAAATGTAAAAATGGTGTTATGTGATGTGGCAAGGGTTGTAAGAAATGTAAAAATGGCTTTATGCTGGGGCATAATTATTCAAATAACCTCTGTACCCTTCTGATTTTGCTGATAAAGGTAAAAAAAACTGAAGTTTCCCTGACCATGTATCCACCTTAACACTGAGAAACCTTTGGGTAGGCTGGTCTTTCCTCTTTTCATCCTTGTAGGTGATGACATTTCTGGATTATTTCATCTCTTGGTGAAACCAGTGTATTAAAACATCTGTGCCAAAGCAATGCGCAACAGCTAAAAGCTTACTGCAGAGGGAGTGAGCACAGTTTCCACAGCTAAGAATAGGTAACCTACGGGTGGATGAAGACTGAACTCTTGAGCTTCAGTTGCCCAAGGTTCAAATGACCAGCAATCAGAGTTCCTCCACAGGACATCACTTTTAGTGAGTTCTGACACTAGTGATGCTCTTTTCAGGGGGATTTCCCTTTCTTTAAGATGGTGTGACACTTAAAGTGTTTTTTCTGCCTTTTTTTTTTATTGTGACTACAGTTCAGGGATTTCAGTCCTCTACGCATTCAATCCACTCACAGGAGAAGCACCAAGAAGAATAACAAGCTCTCTAGAAGTCATGGTTCAAGGTAATGATAAAAAAGGCACAGTTACTGAGCCAGGAGTAGTAAAAGAGAACTGGGGGATCCTTGGGATGGTTAGTTTTTCTTTTCTTTTGCCATATTTTTATACATATAACTGCACAGGTTAATTCACATTGTAGAATAATGATGTGGGTTCAGAGATGTGTTTTTGTGTATGTTACTTTGAAGAAAAATCAATAAAATATGTCTAGTTGGAAAACAAAATAAAATGAAATGCAATGTAACCTAAAAGACATAGTTCACCAAATGTGAAATCATAAAAATATTGCAGATGAAACTCCCCATCTTTGCCTTAATGCAGAATGAAAAATATAGTGTAAGTTAAAAGAGTAATCAAATAAGTCAGTAAGCAGTATCCAGTAATTAGGGCATAACCCCCATATAAAACAACTGAAACAGTACAGTATATGGCTGGTCTGACCAGCTTAATTAATGAACGTTTTGTTTCTCAGTAGTTTGAATGATTCTATAGCTGTAGCTACATTTCTGCCTATTTGAATCTTACACGGTTGTTTTAGGTGGCATCCAACATCATACACATGCACACACGGGTAATAATGACATTATACTTTCAAGTTAGTGTGTATCACCAAACTGTATGCAAGCCAATGAATCTTTCTCTAGATAACATAGCCAGCAGAGAAAATATTTAATTCAACATTAGATAAAAAGTAAACTTTCATCATCAATTCCTAAATCAAAATATTTAATTTTGTATACCCCATTTTCTTAATGGTACACCACCCTCAAGATAGGCAGTACTGAGGACTAATGGACCTGGCAGAGACAACCAGCCTCACTGCCTATAATCCCTAACTGATCTGCTATTACACACAACTGTTTACCCTTTTGAATATTATTAAAAATAACTCAGCCTTTATAGTTTTCATCCAAAAACATTAGCCATTGAGTGCATGAGCTCTAAACTGTGATGCATTCCAGTATTAAAATGCAAGTCTATTATGTTTTCAAAACATAGAGCCCTTTCATATCCTGAGGATTGTAATACACAGAAAACAATAAGGAAATCTAAAAGGAAGGCAAATGCAAATATATAATAGTTCTGACAAAATGTGTATAACATTAAATGTTTTTGACCTATTTAAGTAGTGAAAGGAGAGTGTGATAATTGTGTGAACTTTGCTCATATTTTTTAAGAATGTTTGACCCAACAGGGGTGTTAGTTAACTGTTCAAAGGTAGCCTCCATGTTTTATTAGGCAGACCAGCATAGCTTGATTATGACTACATAGCTGACAAAGTAAGCATATTTAAACTAGCTGGTGATGTAGCAAAGTTTGTTCATACTTTTTTTCCAATTATCTATTGAAAAATAACCGAAAAGTGTACACAGTATGCATCCATCATATGCTGGTAAAGAGAAATCCAATTTTCTAACTCTACTATCTACAGAGATAAGGATAAAAACATAATAGCACAGTGGCTAGTACATCGACCTTCAAAGCTTGTGTTTGAATCTTTAGAGGTTTGGCTTCCATACTGTGTGCCTCAGGCAAATCATCTAACTTTTTCATGTTTTTTTTTCTCACCTTTGAAAAAAGGGGCTTTTGTAATGAGCACAGGGAAACTATCTTGTCAACAGTTTGGAATGATGAGCTAGCAATGAGCAGAAGTTGATTAACAAAGAATTGTAGCTTAAGCCTTAGGTTGGGTTTGGGCAGACGAGGTTTGGCTAAGAGATACTTGTCTTCTAACCAACTATGCAATTCTGTTATAGCTTCAATAAAATAGTATAGTGAGGTACACTGTTCTGAAATACTTAAAATTTTCTGGACCCGGAGATATTTAGTAGTCTACCTAATACATCATTCACACACTTCCAAAAAAATATTAATTTCTCAGTCTAATGTATTCTTCAGAGTCTAGCAGTTATACATACATAACTGCATATATATATACATATATATATATATATATATATATATATATATATATATATATATATATATATACATACACACACACACACACACACACACACACACACACACACACACACACACACACACATATACTTTATACAGTATGTATTGGCTGTATGTCACATAACCCACAAAAGACAAAAACAAAAAAGTCAGCAGAATGGAAAAGACCAACGCCAAGCCATGAGAGGATGTAAGTTAAGGCTTCGCACAAGTGAGTCAGTGTAAGCTTATCCATGAAAGCCTGATTCTTTTCAACAAGTAACTGGATAAATTAACTATAAAATAGAAATGAGAGGTTGTAGAAGGCCTTTTCAAGTTTCCAGTTTGATGGTGACATCATCAGTCTGTACAGAACACACTACAGTCCAAGCCCAGATAAATGTTCTTTTATGAAGTAGTAAAGGCAATATGGTAATATTCAATATCATACAGACAATCTAGCTAAACAAAAGTTATGTTAGTTGTAGGAGCTGAAAAGTATAAAACGTATTTTGAAACCTGTCAGCCATCAGATTCATGAAAATATTTCAACCATCTTGCTGAAAAAACTAATAACTGCTTAGTAAATATCAATATATACCTGTTAATCTGTGCTTTGGCTATTATTGTATTCTTCCTTCAAAGTGTATTTTTATTTTATTTTATTGTTAATAAAACAGAATTGCTTCATTGGCTCTTATTTCTAAGTGATATTTACTGAGCAATGATGTGATCTAAGTGATGAAGATATTTTCTTATATAGAATTGTATTGTCCATCATCATCATGTAGATGTTGTTTGTGAATATTTACATCTTTGTCAACTTTTGTAAAGTTAGTAATTCTTATAAGAGGAACTTTTCTCCTCGGGCCTCCACTGAAAATGTAAAATAAATACATAAAGTAAATAAATTTTGGCTCCTGTCTCTAGGTGATATTTACTGTATAAGAAAAATACATGGCAATTAAATTGAAAAGGTAATATGTGCCAAACCAATAAAGGGGGGGTTGAGTCATAATATGGCAAATGATATTATCATAATAATGGAAATGAATAGATAGATCAAGCTTCAAAAATGTGACAGCCCATTTTAAAAAAATCTTGCTTCTCTGACTTTTGTATTTCCATTTGAAATCTACTGGTCACAGATTTGCCTGACAGGCAGAGATACAGAAAACATTTTGCTGCACTAGTGACCTTTAGTCCTCTGCATAACTGATATTTGCCTTTACAACTATTATATTGATATTGCATAAAAAGAAGTTAAAACTTGAAAGCACAATATAAATAGGTGCAACCATGATGCATTTAGTCAATGCTGTCAGCATAATATTCTGATGTATAAGGATTTAGAAGGCTGATCATGTGTCTCTTGTCTTCCACTCTATTTAATTTACCCACTTACTTGTTGAAAAGATTCAGCCATATTCATAGATAGGCTCACACATTGATTCACTCTTGGTTTCAGATTAGTGTTTTCCATACTGTTGTTTTGTGAGCCTTCTCTGGGTTACGTGGCCATATGACAAGTACTCCTATGATCACCAGTTTAAATGCTGATCTAAATATTGGGGAAACTTCCAACAAACCCAGAATCATATAGACCCTTAAGTCTACTTTCATGTCATGGAAAAATAATGGAGAAGGTAATACTGGATAAGTTATTGTCAGAACTGGATAGGTTGGGACTTGAAACCATATATCATCATGCATATGTTGAAAATAGATCTATTACCACCTATAACATGATGTTCTATAACAATATAATAACAGCTATGAATGTAAAAGTGTGCTGTGAGATGATTTATATAGATCTAACTTCAGCATTTGACAGGGTCATGCATAAAACACTGATCAATAAATTAGTACAGCCTAGGTATTGATGTACTGTTGATAAGATAGATAGCTGCATGGCTTACAAATAGGACATGGCAAGTATCACACACCAACTGGACAGGTAAAATCCTTGGTTGCAGTCAAGGTGTCCCACAGGGCTCTGTCCTAGGCCCCTTACTTGTTTAGATTGTATCTTTCAGACCTTACTTTTTCATCCGAGGTGTTCCACAGTCTATATGCTGATGACCTGAAATTGGGTAAACTGATTACAAGTGTTACAGATAAGGCATGTCTGCAAAATAATTTGACTAAAGTGACCATTTGGGCACAGGAGAATAATATGTTGATAAATAAATCAAAAACTAAACATATGAGATTTGGGAGGCATAAACTGAAAGGTGAATATTTAATACAGCACACAGTGATTGAAACTGTAGACTCATTTAAGGACCTGGTTATATGGGTAGATTCAGCTATGAGTTTTTCTAATCATATCAACCAATTGGTTAATGATAGTTATAGAACTATAGGTTGTATAAAAAGATTTATAAAGTCTAGGAAATCAAACATAATGAAGTCATTGTTTGTTAGTTACATTAGACCCAAACTTGAGTATGGAATAACAATATGGAAACCCTTTAGGAAAACAATCATGAATAAACTGGAAAGAGTACAGCAGAAATATACTAAGGGCATCCATGGATGTGAAAATCTAAGTTATTATGAAAGGCTAAAATCTGAACTTGTACAGTGTCTTTTACAGATATCTAAGAGGAGATCTTATTCAGGTGTATAGGGCATTTAGGGACAACTACCTCTGGGAATGTTTGGGGTTATCAAAAAGTACTAGAGAATCATCAGATAACCTATGTAGAAGATTCTATAGGAATGATAAGTGTACTAATTGGGTCTCTGACAGAGTAGCTGATGCTTGGAACAGACTACCAAATTACATTAAAGCAAGTACTAGTTTAGATATTTTAAGAACAGCCTGGACTTTTATTATGGGAACAAGTGTTCTGGCATATTGGCAAGCGAGAAGGACTTTAATGCCTGTGGTTGAAACATTTGTATATATGTATGTATGTATCTGCCCAAAAACATGTGCTCCTTCAAGAGTTTTGTTGACTTATAAAATATGTACAGTTAAAGAACTTCTAAGCTTGAAACATACAATCATTTCAGAAACTGAAAATTATTGAAGAAACTGAATATATACAGATATTTCAGAATGGCTAAGTATTAAGTCAATATATTACATAAATATTTCTGCAGAACAAAGCATTAGAATGACTAAATTCACAGCATAAAATATAAGTCTGGCTTTTCTTTTGCAGAAAAGCAAATCCTATATACCCTCATGTGAAACATTCCCAAAACACACACACACACACACACACACACACACACACACACACACACACACACACACACACACACACACACACACACACACACACACACACACACACACACACACACACACACACACACACACACCTGTAACTGCAACATTCCAGCTTTGCAATTGTTCAGTCTTACAGGAAAGTAATTGGCAAAATCAAATATTGATTTGCTTCAAGGATGCAAAGTTCTGGATTTCAAATACATTATTAGTAGGAAGATGTGTTAGATGCAGCCTCCCATATGAGTCTGTTGCATGGGCTTGTGCACAAATACGCACTTGTTTTTGCTAGCTTATCTCATTTCTTACAGATACTCTGCTGTTTTATTTAATGCTGCTAATACTGCTGTATAGGATCTCAGCATCATGGCAGTAATATGGCAGTAGGGTTTCACTTGGGCAGTAAAAGTGCAATTATGATGAATGTATGACATAACAGGTACACCCAACTCTTTCAAAATGAAGTAAGCTGAATAGCTGTTATTTTTACACTTGAACAGTTATACTAACATTACTTACCTTTCTGTTTGTGGTTCTTGGCATTTAATCGACCATTTTAAGAATGTTTGTAATCCTGTGCATCTACGCAGCTGAATGACTTACATGGAACAACGTTACCTGACATAACTAATTTGCCTGTTTTCTCTCCCTCCGAGGTTGCCTAAACCCACCTCGGATGAATGCTTCTGTTTCTACCAAGACTGAATAATGTTTCATGAAATATGTAAAGCATGACTCACATTCATAAATGTTTATGATATTGTGTAAAGGTATTAGAAAGTCTTGTGTAGCCTATTACACCTGTCTCTAACCTGCACTAAAGGGACTCTGTAATACTAAAATATCGCTCAACAAAAAAAATCAAAAATATAGAAACTGCATCACTTACTCTTTACCAGACCAGGGAATGCTGAATGATAACTGAAGTTAATGGTCATTTGGAGAGAAAAAATTACTCTAGGGGTATTAAAACAAAAGGTAGGGCATCTGAGTACTTTTCTATTATCACCAGCTACACCTCATTTGAAGCAGTTAACTTTAAAGAAAACACTCAAACTACTGAAATAAAAAAGAAATCCACCAGAAGTATTATCCACCCTTCATCCTCAGTATCTCAGGACAGCCATGCTTTTTTCTTCAATACTCAAATATTGTCTGCTGATAAGACTGTCTTCTGAGGAAATGCTAGACATTCGGTTAAACTCTAGTTTGTTACAAACCTTGGCTTCCAGAATAAAAGTAATTTGTGACAAAATGGAGTCCTTGGAATTATCAGTCCATCATTTAAAATGCTAAGTGAAAAAAAAAACTTCACAATTTAGATGTGAACTTCTTATCAATGTATTCTGTTTCACAAATGGTTGAATCCAAAGGCATACTCTTGGTTGCAAGATTAAACTGCTTCCTTTCAAAAAATATGTTTCCATTGGAAACCCAGTTGTGTGACTGAAAGAAGAAAGCAGCATAGAAACCATTCTCATTTTGGGTTTCCCTGAATTGTAGGATTGACTATATGGCTTGGATAGTCCCCATCTCAAATAATAGTTCACCTTAAAAATTATTCTGCAGGTACCATTAAAGAAGCCGTGATCCTTGACATGTATCAGGTTGTGTCATGGAATCCATCCAGTTCATTTCCACATCTGCATTTAGTCAAGTCACTGACAGTGGCCATGAAAAAAGAATATATAAGATTAACAGAGTCAATATTTCCTTTAAAAAAATTCTGTCAGAAATTCTAGAAGAGTCAGTGTTCTTTTGCTACCCTAAAAAATTATTCTAAACTGAAGGAGATGTTGAATGGCATGTCATTCGTACTTGAGTCTGTTCAGGACTGAAAGAATTGTCCATCATTGGTGTCCTTTTCTGAATGGGTATAATTTGTGCCCTCCTGGAATACCTTTGCATGTTAAGACTGACAGTTTGCTTTGTGGTTTTTTTTTCACTAAATGGCTGTCCTTTTTTCTTTTTTCTCTTGTTAGCCCATATACAACTTATTTTTGGAATCTTATAACATGTATATCCTTTCCAATGTTCTGCACTTTTATTAGAAAGTCTATATCTCAGATTAATTGAACTAACTACTGGGATATCAATGTTAATAACATGCACGCTTTACTAGATAATGGAAAGCAATTTACGTCCATATTGAAAAGGGTAGAACATGCGCTGTTTTGCAGGAATCCCCCCTGATTAACTCTAATATTAAGGTTCATCAAGTTAACTATCAGTAAATAAAGAGTATACTTTATGGCAATGGCATTAAATATTCCACAGGTATATTTATGCTATTTAAGCATACTTCATTATATTCTGTTGATGTACATTTCTTTGTTATGCCAGCATGACCATTATTTGAAGCTCTGAAAAGGACTGTTGGCTGAATTATAGTAGTCTTCATATATGCCCCCTTGAAATCTTACCCTGAGTTTATTTTAGATATTTTAAATATTCTTCAGACTTTGTACAGGTTTAGGCATTACCAGGAGGTGACTGGAACACCATTATTCCTTCTTCCTATCTAGACAGGTAATACTTCTTTATGCCTTAAGCATGGATTTATACAACAATATTCACTGGTAAACAACGTTTAGCTGATTTCTGTCATACAACATGTCCAGAAGAAGGAAAATACTCTTACACATCCTAGATAGATACAAACATTTTTACCAGAAGTTATCTTTTCAGACTTACTCTTGACTTAAACAATCACTAGCCATTAATACAATATGTATATTTTTTCATATTATGCCTTTCATTTAGTAGTTGTGTCCTAAATGATCATTTAAAGCCATGAGATCTATAAAGAATATTGCACATGTCTGTATAACAGGACCATAATGTTACTCTATGTAGTAGAGAGGATATACCACCCTGAGGAAACAATGATAATTTGCTGTTTCTTTTAGCATAAAGTGGGATATCTGGTCCCTTATATGTATATGCGCAGCATTGTGAACAAAAAACAAGGTATTTGGCTGATCCTGAAGTAAAATTTTAGTTTTGGTTGACTGCTAACTCTGTTGACTTGTGTTATGAGGATGATGTTTATATTGTATGCATGGTCAGGATGCTGTGTATATATTGTATGCATAATTGCTCTGTCATGGTTACTTTGCAACCTTGAAGTTAGTATATACTGTTTAAGTAATGAGGTATGGGGAGTGAAACCTCTTTTTTTGAGGGGTGAAGCCCCCATATAAATGCATGTTTGATTTTATTTTTTTATACAGAACTTCAGCTTACACATTGATTACATAATTAAAAAAAAAACTGGTGTGAAATTCTTTTAATTGAGTTTAGATAAAGTTCTGAATGTTTGCGAATGACAGTACTTAACTCTGCTTATTAAATGTCAGATTTCCTTGTGGAGCCATCTCTCAGCATTTTTAGTTCAGTTTACAGGATGATTTGTTTTCTTTGGTTTTATTTTTGCAGTCACATATACAAGGCTGTTATTCTTGCATTTGTGAATGTGTTTATTTGTATAGCTCTTGACCATTGCATATTTGATGGTTTGTGGTTGAGCACCTGAGGATTTACCATTGTAGGACATATCTCTTCCTTGTATAATAAAAATAATAAAATCAACCCGTTCAGATAAAAAAAAATAGTGATCAAATGGGAAACTATGAAAAAAGATATTCAAAACTATAGCAAAAAGATTCATAACCAGAAAAACTTCAGAAAGAACTCATTGAAAATTATTTGCCTAAAAGGTACGTAATCACCATTTCTATGAAGCTAAAATGGGAAAACCATTAATTTCTCATTGTTACTAAAGTACATATTGAAATATTACTTCACAAATAGATTAACCTGATAACTATTTAACTAAACAGAATGATACTATTCTTTCTTTTGTAATTATTTTTACCGGTTATATAAGTACATACGAGTAACAATTCAATGTTTTTTTAAAAACTGGCTTATGCATACTTCTAAACACTTAGTAATCCTTTTTTCAGTTCACACCTTAAAAATGAGTAAGTGCCCAGGGCCTGATGAGTACATTGCATTTTTATCAGCCACTTGTAAATGTATTTATTTATTTATTAACTCTATTGAGGTGGGCTTGTGTACAATCATTTTCAGCTATAGCCTGACCAAATACCCATTCACTAGTTTCAACAGACTTTTTCTGTATAAATCAAAGAGTATGACAAAGTTATATGCAGAACAGTAATAAAATGACATGTTTAAGATGCAGTTACATACCAATGACAATGATAGTTTACAGTTTAAAAAAGAGCAACATATAGGTTTATGGGTAAGTATTACATTAGCTGCCCTTAAGGGCCATTTTAAGCCTAGCCAATTTTCCTTTTAAATGTAATAATCAGATCCTCTACATTGTGTCAGTAAGGCAATAACCATAACCATTATACTGACTCCAAAGGTTTATAGTTATAGCAATGCCACAGATTTCTAGAAAGAAGTGAATAATGAAGGAATACAAAGCAGCATGTATGTATGTACAGTATGTACTAAACAACTCTAAAGTGTTTAGCTGTGTGTGTGCACAGCTGAGATAGTTGCTATATGCGTGATTTAGCCATTGTGAAAACACACGCATTTGTATTTGCTATTAAGAGACTGAAGTATCTTCTTTTTGAATGTTTTTAATTCTGCTGCTTTCAGATATCTTGTGTTTGTGAGCTGTATGCTGCAGGTGTAACTTTTAAAAATGTATTTTTTCACCTATTGCATTGTTTAAATGGGGTATTGACAAATGGATGTCATTATCTGTAGGAACATGTAGAGAATAGTTTGTTGGCTTTTATTGCAGTATTTGTGCTAGAGGTGGATGTTATGAGAATTTAATTAGTCTGAATGTCGAGCAATTCAACAGGAAAGTGACCATAGCTTTTACTGTTGGCCATTTGGAATTTCTTGTGAGATACAGTGATATTCGATGAGCTCACCCAGGATTATTAATCTGCAGAACTTGTTTGTAGTCACATGCAGAGTGTGGGTGTTCTGTACAGAGTTTAGAGCAAATAATGGCAGTCAGTATTTTATTTTTGGGCATTGTCATTTTCAGTGAGCTATTCCAGATGCTCTTGGGAGTAGATGGGAGTATTTGTTTACTAACCTTAGTTGACTGAGTGCTAATTTTGTGATGTTTTGGACATATAGAACAAAGGTGACTTGTGGGTCATAACTTATACCTAGGAATGTTTGTTCAGTGACTTTAGGCAGCTGGTTGCCTTGAAGTTCAAAAATGTTTAATTGAAGTGTTTGGCCCTACACCTTTTTACTTGTACTGTAACTTGTGTGTCTACCTCAAAATTGTCGATGTGCCATATAATCAATCCCATTTCATTGACAACACTTTATCAGCTCTTCACTTCTTTGAACACCTAGAATAATAGCAATTTGCCCAGGGTAAACAACCACTTGCCTACCATAGTGAACCTTGCCCTTTCTTCACTGTAGTCTGATCTTGGAGTTGCTATATTTAGTTATGGGGTATGTGAGGGGTAAAGACCCCCACTTGGGGGATACTTGTTTTGGTGTTTGTTGTTTTGTCCTGGTGGATGAGTGTTTTTCATCCTGGGTGAATTACCATTGCTTCAGGCATTCGAAGAAGTGACTATCCAATAAAGTGGTGTCAATGAAATGAGATTCAATTATCTGTAACATCGACAATTTGAGGTAAATCCATGTATATATATATATATATATATATATATATATATATATATATATATATATATATATATATATAGTTACACTTTGGAATCTCAAAATACTGAAATGTCGAATTTCAATATCTCGAGACCAAAGTGAAGAAACTGCAGTTGCGTGAAACTGCTGTATTCCGAAGCCAGAAATGTCGAACGTGCGGTCGTGATGGTACATTAGGTAAGTGTTATTTTTTAAAGGGTTTGGGGGAGGGTTTGTGTGTATGTGTAGGTGTTTGGAGTGTGTAGTGGTGTGTTTCTGTGTTTTGTGGTTAGTGCGACCTCGGAGTTAGTATATATAAGTAGTGGTGGTGTGGGGGGCGCTGCTCCCCTGCTTCTAGCTAGGGTAGGTGTTTGTGTTTTTTTTTGTGTTTGTGTGTTTTGTTTTAGTTTATTGTAGTGTCGGGAGGTGGGTGTGTTTGTGTTTGTGTGGTGTAGTGTTTTGCAGTTTGGAATCTCGCGGTTGTACTGTTTCGGGTTTGTAAGGTTTCATCTTTATAGTCTCAAGATACTGAAATTCAAAATTTCAGTATTTTGAGATTCTAAAGAGAATATATACATATATATATATATATATATATATATATATATATATATCTATATATATATATATATATATATATATATATGGGTCTACTTCAGATAATCAAAATTTTACTTTCCCAAAACCACTTAATCAAGACAAAAATATTGAATGTTCAAATAAGCAAATGTTCGCATCACCGAATTTCTACACAGTGAATGGCGGCAGTTGGCCAACATTCAACCAAACATTATGCAGTATGTCAAACCCACCCAAGTGGGGAGTTGTACCCCCCACACCCCTACTAACTAAATATACCAACTCCAAAATCGCACTACAGTGGAGAAAAGGGCAAATTTCCCCATGTTGGCCACCTGCCTCCATTCCTTGTGCAGGAATCCAGTGATGTGAATCTTCGCCTTACTGAATGTTTGTTGTTTTCATCTCAATTAAGTGGTCTTTGGGTAAGTGAAATTTTGATTGTCTGATAGAGACCCATATATACATATATGCAACTATAGATATATATATATATATATATATATATATGCATATATATATATATATATATATATATATATATATATATATATATATATATATATATATGCATATGGATCTAGGACATTTGATTGAATGATCAAATGCCCAACTCCATTAAGCGCAAGCATACTTACATGAAAGTGCTTTTCACCAAAGAAGCACTTTCACTTAAGTATGGTGTTGCCGAGACCATACTATGGTGCAGATAAGGGAAAATTCCCTTTTCCCCACTGTAGTGCAGTCTTGGAGGGAGAATATTAAAGTAGAGGGTGGGGGGGCACTGGGGGGCAAAAACGTAAATATAGTTTCTTTTTTTTTTTTTAGTGACACACTTTAACGAAAGGGCTTTTTTGGTTAAGCGCTTTCATTAAGGTGTGTTCGGTGGTTATGGATTTGGAGGTTTGATCATGCATATATATGTATAAATATATATAAGTAAAGTGATTATTGTCTTTTATATCTATTGGAACAAGGGTTTTCTTTCATTTGAAAAGTATACATTTCTGGTTGGTGAATATCCTCGTATTGGTACAATTTTTGAAATCCAAAACTACATAAAAATTAATTTGATCCCTCCTTTTTGACCAATTGTATCTTCACATAGAACTAAAACCAAATTTATTTCCAAATATTTGGATTGTTTACTTCACCCATTGTTCAAAAAGCAAATATTTTTTATTAAAGATTAATGGATGTTTTTAAATGATTTATATTTATATAAATTGTCTCAAATGGATGATTTTCTGGTCACTTTAGATATTGAGTCATTAAATACCAGTATCGTTCTTCATAAACAGATTGAGCCTATTGGGCAATATCTAAGTAAATATACAGAGCATGATAATAACATCAATACTATATGTATTTTATTGGAAATTGTTTTGAATTTATTTGGTTTTAATAATAAAATATATCATCAGGAACAAGGTGCTGCAATGTGGGCAAAAATGGCGCCATCATATGCCAATTTAGTTCTTAGTTATTGGGAGGAAAGTAATAAAAAAATGTTGATGGTTTTAAGAAAATATCTTTCTATAAAAGATTTATAGATTATATATTCTTTATTTGGAGAGGTACAGTGGATGAGTTGGAATTATTTATTTTAAAAATGGAAAAAAGTTTAGGTTTTCGTAAATTTAACATTAGTAATAAGGGGAATGTTACTTATTTTTTGGATTCAGAAATTATATTTGATAAAAAAAGAATTTTGTTTTCATTCAAATATCTTTAGCAAGAAAACTTTTACCAATAATTATTTAGATTATTTAGGTCAACATCCAAAATGTATGAAAATAAATATAGTTAGAGGACATTTTAATAGTTTGTCTAGAATTATTATTAGAGATTAAGATTTTAAGATAGAAAATTATACATTGAAAGGAATGTTTGTGAAAAGAAATTATCCTGAAAATATTATTGGTAGTATCATGGAAGAGGTAAATGACAATAGATATATATTTTCCTGTTTTACATTATAGTTTTAAACCAAAAATTAAAAATGAAGAATTGGCTCAAGAATTTTATTGTAGTTTTTATTTACCTATTAACAGGGATATGGTTATCATTAAAAAAAGTCATTAACAATAATTGGAGAATTATATAAGAAAATCAAGACTTATATAAAATTGTAAGGATTAAATCTAAATTTTGTTATAAGAAAACAAAAATGTTAAAGACTTTTTTGGAAAGAAATACATATGTTAAATAGAGGAAGGAACATTTTATCTATGATAAAGGTATGTTTAAATGGATTCACTTTATAATTTTGAAATACTGAAATACCGAATTTCAGTATTTCGAAATCATAAAGTCGAACACCCATAATCCCAACAGCACACAATCATGAAGTACGCAATCACGAACACATACAAACCATACACCGCACAACACATACATCGTCCAACCCACACTACAACAAAGAAAACACACACAAACACAAAAATACAAACTTACACTACATTTAAGCAGGGGGCAAGCACCCCTGCACCCCCCATGTGGGGGGCTGCACCTACCCACACCAACCTGCTTATATATACTAACCTCCGAGATCACACAGACACAAAAAGGAAACACACACCCAAACAATTCACAGTCCCTCGCACACATACAAACATCACACATATACATACATACACACATTCAGACACACTCAAACTCCCACACATAACCCTTACAAAACACTCACTTACCTTCAATTGCACCTACATCCATACATAATACACTCTCAACACTGCGCGCCATGTACCATAAGCCATAACCGAGAATTTCAGCTATTCAAATTCGCGATTATGCACTTTCGCGATTTTCAGTTTTCGACTTTATGATTTCGAAATACTGAAATTCGGTATTTCAGTATTTCGAAATTATGTTCTATATGGGTAAATCCACAAGACCTGTGGTTAAAAGAATAAGTGAACATAAGGCAGCTATTAAGAAAAAGGTTAATACAAGTGTATTGGCTAAACATAGACTTAAGTGTATGGATTTTAGAAAATTTGAAATTTTAGTTTTTTTAATTCTTCAACAAGTTAAAGATTTTATAGGTGATGTGAATAACCTTTTGGAAGTAAAATAACTTAAATTGTTACTATTGTTAGCTGCAGATCTTTTTCCTGGTATAAATGAGAATTTAAATATCAAATGTATACATTTGTATTAATAAGGAGGAAGGATGCCAGAGTTTAATTGGTTCATTTTTTGTATTGTATTGTATAATTGAATATTTTATTGGCAAGATTATTTACATGTTAAAAATTGACTGGGGAAGTTGTTTCTGATGAAGTTCTAACATTAAAGAATGAAAGTGCTAAAAATATTCAATTGACTGCTTTAGTGCTAAAATATTCAATTGACTGCTTGTGATTCCCATATTTTAGAGGTGCTATTGATAGATATATATATATATATATATATATATATATATATATATATGTATAGAGCGTTGTCACCTCACAGTAAGACGTTGTCCTGTTCGATTCTCAGCGAAAGCGTCTTCTGTGTGGAGACATGCGTGAATGGACGTACCTTCATTGAAGGTTGTGCATCAGGGCTGGCAACTCGGCACTTAAAAATCCACTGCCAATCATTAGCGGACCGGAGTTCCGCTGTGGCGACCCCTAACTGGGAAAAGCCAAAAGACACAACAACAAATATATATATATATATATATATATATATATATATATATATATATATATATATATTTATAAAATGTATATATACGTATATGCATGTACGAGAAAAGCAAAGAACTCCTCTAACACTCTCTAGACTGCTAGCCTGTTTTTAGGGGTAGATGGTATATTGTTTAGTCACTCTAGCCCACTTTAGACTTATAGCCTATTTTCAGAGGTAGATGGTATTCTTATTGACTAATGGGAACTTGGCTGGGACACCTGAAAACTATATAAGTAGTCAGAAATAGAATATCATTTTAATGTAGGTTATATAGCAGCTCTGTTTAAATAGGTATTCATTTCAAAGTTCCTTTATCTTTTTTACTGATTTTTTTTTTTATTTATCAGATGTTTATGCCTTGCTTTTACCCATATATCATGTTTGTCTCTGGCTTTTACTTATATATCATGGATAGATTCTTTTCAAAAAGTTATTAAAATGTATTTTATTTATTCTATACTTTTTAAATAAATACTATGGATTATTTTATGTCCACCTAAGCTACCTTCATTTCAGGCACATTAGATATTGCTTTAACTTCTCATCTGAAGTATGGCACACTAATATTACAGCATCCCACCCCCCCACCTTCATTGTGTTCTACTATAGTGCTACTGTACTGAAATGAATCAAACACATAAAATATGAACAGAACCCAGAATCTTCTGATACTCCAGCACCAAAGGTAAGTATCCTACCACTCCAGCCACTGATGCTGCTTTAATCAGAGCCATAACAGGAATAAGCTCAGTCATTTAGAAAGTTGTGTGGTGAGAAAATGTGCAGTCTCTAGAAACTCTTCTCAACCTGGAGAATGCTGATGTCTGTGCCATTCCTGAAACATGGTTCAAAGCCACAGAAATCACTCCAGCAGTTCATCGCTATAACACCTTTCATATGTTCTGACCACGCACTTATTATGAAAGAGCAAACTTCTGAGGTGTATCTATCTACATAAAGAATAAGCACAACTCAGGGGTGGTCAAACAATATGACATGCTTCAGCTACTCCATGTCCAAGTAACTTTGGGAAAAATACATCACCATAATCTTGTTTGCTTCAGATTCCCCCACCATGATCCAAGAAACCCATACATCATACATGAAGTTACACCACCCAGCCCAATATCAAACCCATGGGTTATTTTAACTACTCATCCATTAATTGGAGGAATACATGACTACTAATATGAAGGCCCAAAGATTTTTTGACTTTGTAAATTCAAATGCCCTGGAGCAGCTAGTCTGCACTCCCACTAGGGTAACAAATATTTTAGATCTGATACTCACAAATATGGGAGAGAGCTGCACCCCTCCCACAGTATGATGTTCTGACTGGTAAGAACTTCTGTAAGGTAAATTATGCCCTATTAAGGGATGAAATGGCTAGTTTCCCCCAAATTCAGAAAACACAGAAACCTTTGCAGAGGCATACACAAAAGTCCTGTGCAACCATATAAACAACTACATAGAAATGGCAGTAACAGACCAAAAACCCAGCACAATCTGCAAAAATAAGACACCCTGGTTGATCCCTGGTATTAATGGATTGTACAACAGAAGAAAGAAAATCCTGTTGAGAAGTAAGAGAGAGAGATTGTGCACAACAGAGGAAAAAGTCCTTCATTAGTCTAAACAAACAAACAAATCAGGGAACTGGTCAAGTCTCTGGAAGCAGACTGGGATAAAAATAGCTCCAAAGCTCATAATAATCCTAAGGCAGTTTTCAGTTATGTCCACAATCTTAAGGGCCCCACCCAACAATGTGCGGAATTAGTTGTAGATGGCACCACCTATACTCAGCCAGAAGCTATAGCAAATCTGCTGATCAAGAAGTTCAGCTCAAATTTCATCTCCCCGTCACCCTCAGTTCTTCCCCAAGAAATACCCTACACCACTACACAGCCAATTACCATCAAAGAACAGGTTGACACTGCACTGGCTAAAGTTAAAAACATGGGTTCAGTGGGGCCTGACAATGTAACAGGCTGGCTCTTAAACAGTTTAAATAAGCACTTATCAGGCCCATTAGGATCGCTATTTAGCCACAGCATGTGGACTGGCTTTGTTCTGATAGAGTGGAGGACAGCAGCAGTCATCCCTCTGCATAAAGGGGGGCCATCTACTGACCCGAGAAATTACAGACCCATATGTTTGACGAATAGTATATTTAATGCCATGGATGGAATAATGATAGACCTGAAAAATAATGACATCAGAAACCTTCAAACACTGAACCTCACCCAATTCAGCTTTGTAAAGGGCAAGTCATGCCTTCTGAATCTGATGGATTTCTTTGAGAAACTCACTAAAGCTATAGATGAGGGCAAAGCAGTACATATTGCCTGTTTCAACCTGGCCAAGGCATTTGACACAATTTCCCAATCAGGTATTATAAATAAATTCTCAAAACTGGGCATAAATCCCTACATCAACAGATGGATAGCCCATTGGCTCATGGATAGGACTCATGGTTAAAGTGGGTGAATCCAGACCAAATTTGAGGCCAGTTAATAGTGGTGTGCAAAGGGCTCAGTGATGGAACCACTCCTATTCAGACTAGACTCCTGTGAAGTCAAGGCTAATGTGGAAGCACTCTGGATGCTCAAGCAGTTTTTTTTCTTTTCAGTGCTACATAAACAACCACACTCCTACAGAACAAACTATGCTTAACATCCTTTGTAAACACACTAATAAACCAAAAAATGAAACTGAGCAAGCAAGCGGCACACAAGCGAAAAGTACCAAGTCCTTTAATAATGTGAAGCGCTTTTCGTTTGACCAGTATACAAACTTCATCAGACAAATGAAATCACTTACAAGAGTGCTTTAAATAGTAAAACAATTAACCACTCAATTAAGCAATGAGTCAATAAGAACAACAATGTGCCATAAAAAACAGACAATTAAACCACCTGCCTTAAAAATTATGTCCATGCTCCAAATCTAAAAACAACAAACATTACATCATTAAATTATTAAACATTGCAGCAAATCATCAAAATGAGTCTGCTAAGTAAAAAAATCAAACAAAGCTAAAACTTAATACACTAAACATTGCAAAAATAACAATTCACAATGAGAAACCATTATCTTCTTAGATTCTTAAGCTTAAGAACACTGCTAATAGAGCAGCCTTCATTCAGACCAGGTGTATTATAAGCATTTAATCTGATCTGCCAAACTAGTTCTAATTCATCAAGTTTCAAGGCAGCTGGACTGCCGCTAACATCCTGACAAACCTGGTCTATCACCATAAATTTAAAATTATGATCAGGGAACATTGAAACATGCTTAGCCAAAGCGTTTTCAAGTTTATTTTTTCTAATAACATAAATGTGTTCGTAGAGGTGATCACAAAGTTGCCTCTCAGTTTTCCCAATATAAAAAGCCAAACAGGCCTGACACTGGGCTAAATAAACTATCATTCTAGAGTTACAATTAACTCTACACTTTAACATGTACTGCTGATCATGGATCTTAAATCTATTTGATTCAAAAATATATTGGCAGTAACTGCAAGATTGACATTTATACATACCAACAGTTGTACTACATCGAAATTGGCGTTGTTGGAAAAATGCTTTGAGATTTTTAGCTTTCTTATACACAACTGTAGGATGATCACCGACCCTATGCAAAATACTGGGATCAGTTCTAAAAAGTACCCAGTTTTTGCATAAAATACGGAAGCAATCCTTACTGTCAGTGTAGTAAGTTGTGATGAACGTGGGCCCATAATCTTTAGAATCAAATGTTGGATTCAAATCATTTACTACAAGAAGAACCATACACTCTTCTTGTTGGTTCTGAATGTAACCACTATCTAAAATTGGTTTGTAGAACCGTCTCATACGTTTACTTGAAACCTCCTTAATAAGGTCATCAACCTTATAAGCTGGATAACCACGATGCAAAAACATATTCCTTAAAACGGAACATTCAGCATGAAAATCATTATCAAGAGTAATGATACAGGCTGCCCTAACTAACTGTCCCTTTACCACCACCCGCTTCTGATGGTATGGGTGGTAACTAGAATAATGCAAAAATGAGTTGGAATACATACTTTTCCTATGAATACTGGCTATAAATTTTTGAATAGGACAATCTTTAGTTAACATAACATCAAAGAAGATATAACCTCAGTGTTAAATGTGGATGTAAACTTCAGGAACTGCGTTGACCTATTGAAGTAATTAACCATCATATCACTGATTTTACAATCACCATCCAACAAAATAAAAATATCGTCGAGGTAACGGGTGTAAAAAAATCATTCTTTCTTTGAAGTCACAGTAGTTAAAGACAAAGAGATGCTCCCAGTAAGCCATAACTGAATTAGCGACACTGGCTCCACATGGGGAGCCCATCACAACCCCGACTTTCAGTAAATAAAACTTATCATCAAAAATAAAATAGTTATTATCAAGTATCAAATCCAATAATTCGATAACGAGTTCCAACTCATTTCTCGTGCCACCATTTAACATTAAAAGTTGGCCTACCCAATCTAGGGCAATATCATGCAGAATACACGTATAAAGATCCTTGACATCTATTGTGAGAAAGTTGTATCTGACATCAAATTCTAACCTGTTAATTTTGTCAAGGAATGACCAAGAATCTTTGCAAATATGTTTAACTTTAACCAAATATTTCTGTAAGACAGCATCAATTACTTTGGCACACAGATATGTAGGAGAACCCCTACTATCGACAAGGGGACGCATAGGGGGGTTGGTAACATCTTTATGTATCTTCGGTATTCCAAACAAACAGGGGAATCTAGGGTACACTGTGGCCATATAATTAAAGATGTTCTGATCGATCCTACCCTCGATATACATTTCCTCGATAGTGTTCTTAATGGTGTTATAGGCAGTGTTGATTTCAGATCTCGAACTAAGTAAGTAGGAAGGACTATTCAATCAATCTAACATTCTTTCCCTGTAGTCGGCTGCATCAAATACAACCAACCCACCACCCTTGTCTGGTTTGCATATACATATGTAATGCAGTTTAATGCCATCAATGCATTCCTTCTCAGCTATAATGTTCATATCAAAAGAGGAGAAATGATGTCCAACCTCAAATTTCTGACGAATATCTAACTCACACATGAGTTCAAAGATCTGTAATAATGGGTGTAATGGAGGATTATAAACACTAGAAATTTTAAATTGATTACTATTATCAAAGATGTTACCACCCATCATTAAATTAAAATTCAATTTTCTAGTAAATAATTTGATATCTATTATAGTCTTGACCAAGTCCAACCTTTGAGCAGGAACATAAGTATACCCCTTACAATATAATTCAACCTGTTCAGGTGTAATAACAACTGAAGAAAAGTTATAAACACTAAAATCACCATCGGCATTAGTTAATATAATAGGTGATTCTACAATCTGATGGTCGGACTCATCCTGTGAAACCTCACAGGAATGACCATACGAAACATCATTGACACATAAAGACAGATCTAAATCAGTATCAACAGAAACAGAGTCAACATCAGGAGAAGACAGTACATTATTAACTTCAAATGTTGCACAACAAGTGTCGGGTAAGTTTAAGTCCTGTGTTGATTCAAGTTCTGTTTGGACTTCTGGTTGTATTTTCCTGATGTTTGTTTCGGTTTTGCTCCTAAAAAATTATTATTATTGGAGCCATTAGATCTCAAATTATAATGTCCCGGCCTATTATCATTTTGCGGTCTTTCACTTCTTCTAGGATCTGATTGCATCCCTTCATCAATGGTGTTAGTGCTTAAAACAGTAGGAGAGCTCTGTAGAGGTTTAATATTGTCATAATTAGGACTATTATTAGAGAATATGACTCTATTGTCATTAGACAGTTGACCTGATTTAGATGGACCTTGCCATATCTGAGCAGCAGAAGGGGTGGGGTAAGCAACTCCACCATTATACGCCTTGGCATCCCTGTCAAGTTTCTTAAGTTTATTGTTTCTAAGTTTATCAAGATATTGATCAATACTTGAAAAAAATTCTACTGCACTCATATTTATACCAGTAGAATTCTTTATCAAGTCTGATCAACTCATCTAATTCAGATACTTCTTTGCTTAAAGACTCGACCGACAGGGAATAATGCTTAATCATTAATTCTAATAGTTCAAAACCCTGTCGGTCAAACAAAACCAGTAACTCCTTGTGAAAGTCTGAGTTAGCGACCAAGCCTGTAGGATATTGACAGTGCCTCAAACCCTTAGGCACAATTTTTCATGTGAGGCACTCTTGAAAATAAGAAATTTCAAGCTTGGTCTTTTTAAGTTTAACCAGTAAATTATCCAAAATTTTAAGGTTATGAGATATATCAACATACTCACTTCCGTTATCTATATTCTGTTGAGCTGGACAATAACCGGCTGTAGAAAATGAAAAGTTATCGGCCATCCAGTTGTTGATATCAGGGAACAAGTAAACATTATTGGCTGCTTCCACTGCCGGTGCTATAACTGCCATTGACACAGAGGCTATTACACCAGGTGTAATAGAATTAGTATTGAGCGAATTACCAAAAGGCTTATTGTTTACTTGTGAACTAACCCTACAGTTTTGACAGGCCAAGAATGCCAGTTTCTCATGAAAAAAACTTGAACAGTTGGCTGGAATACTTCTCTGCCCGCAGTCAATACTTGGTGAATCTGATATATGAAGAACCGAAGACCCGGCTTCACGATTACCGGAAGTAGTATTAGAAACCTCAGGTACAGATGAAACAGGTGGTAACAGAACATTACTGCCACATTGAAAATGCTCCAATTTATCTAATCTCTCCAAAAGAGATCTCTTCTAAACAAACAGACACACATGGGTGTGCACACATGCATGGGCGTGCACACACACGCACATACACACACACACACACGTGCACACACACAGCCGTGTGTGCGAGCAGACAGACAGAGACACACACACACACACACACACACACACACACACACACACACACACCACAGGCATGCACACACACACACACACACACACCACAGGCATGCACACACACACACACACACACACACACACACACACACACACACACACACACACACACACACACACACACACACACACAAGGAGACTGCATCATTCTCAAAGCAAATACTTCATGATGGTAGTCACACATCTTGATACAGAGCTACAGCTTCTTTTGACTGGATATTTAAAGCAACTGTTGATTGAATCATTATTGAAGTAATGAGATGCTGAACAGTTTTAACTAACTAACTCACTATCCTCCCACATTACAAATGGCAGTACACACTGAAATCTGTCTGTTGAGAGTTTATACTGATAAAGTTACTAAGTACATATTGATGTAAACATACTATGGCAAATGATGTATGTGCATACAACTGAGCATTTTAAAAGGAGTTCATGTGTATGGCTGTGTTGAATGCATAGGATAATAAGTAATAACTGAGCTGAATTACCTCAGTAATATAAATTGTTCAGTTCCTAGACGGTTCAGTGTAGGCAAAACACCACATCATGTGTTAAATCAACCTAGCTGGCCTTCATTGTCTATTATATAAACTTGTGTGTTATGCTGTTTGCAAGCAGAACATTCTGCAAGTGCTTAAGACATAAGAAGAGATTAATCACAAGTAAACGCTGCATGGAAAAGACAGTTTAAGAGATATGAAATGTAAAAGTTAAATATGGAAAAGTACAGAGAAATGAAAATTAGCTAAAGTGGAAAGCAGCCATAGTAAATATGTTGACAACTATAGTAAAAAATAAAAACTTGAGGTTAGTATGTTATCATAGTAAGAATGACTGGGAATCTTGAAGTGTAGAACAGAAAAGAGCAGGCATCCTAGGGGTAAATGAAACATCATGACATGGAGTACTTGTTGCATAACAAAGACTGTGGCAGAAATAAAAATGTTATCATTACCATCACTGACAGGACTTGGGAAGTTGAGCAAACAGCATTCTTCTGTCTGATTAATCTGTTGTTGACAGGGTCTTAGTCATGGCCGGGTCATTAGGCACAGATGCCATACAGAGCTTCTTGGTTTATAAACTAAACATTCTACATATTTCGACTCACATGAGGAATCTTGTATATGCATTTTTTTCTTGTGGCCCAGCAACTTTTAATCTTATTTATAATGTTTGTTATTTTCATTTCTGATAGACTTCTTGCAAAAACCCTTCCGTTATTCACTATGACTGGGAATCTTTTTCCTTAGCTCCAGATGGAATTCCCAGTTATTAGAATACTATCTTCAATGACTGAAGTAAGCAATAATGCCCTCCAGGGTGTGTGTTAATGTGTACCTAGGGGTGTTATGAGGCCCAACGCCACAGGGGGTAGGCCTCTACAGGTCTCTATTTGATGCAACTTTAGCTTGTTGAACTACAAAAGATTTATTGTATTTTTATATATTTATTTAAATTTGTTGACCGGGAGTGTCCGACTGGATGTGGGTCCATTTTCAGAAAAGCTCCACAGTAAAATAAACAGACAGTAGTTACTTTGGATTACATAGCAATTAACAATTTAACATAGAAATTACTTACAACATATTTACAGATGAAGATCATAGTACATCAGTAGACAACTAGAATCTTTATCTGTGAAGTACATAACAGGCATTAACAAATGTAACAATGAGAAGTTCCTGCTGTATAATAAGTACTAGGCTTATGAGCATCTGAGCTTGCTATAATCAAGGTAGTTAGTGGAGTGGAAAGAAAGGTAGTAGTTGGATGGGGTGGATGATATTAGAGTGGAGTTGCAAGGGCATAGCCAGCATGTTTTAGGTGCTCTTTTAATAAAGTTTATCTGCAAGTGAAAAGATTGACAGCTAAAGATCGAAACGTTCAAACCGCGAAGGATCAGCTAAACAAATTTTTCCCCATGGAAAGAATTTGCTTGACCGTTACACAAAACAAAAACCTTTCAAACTGAATTAAGTGGGGGGGCTTGGCCCCCCCACACACACCTCCCCTAACTAAATATACTAACTCCAAGATCGCTCCACATCGGGGAAAGGGCAAATTCCTATTAACGGGCAAGCAAATTCTTTCCACAGGAAAGAATTTGCTTAGATGATCATTCATGGTTTGGACATTTCAGTCTTTAGCTGTCAATATTTTCTAGTTTGACAAGCTAAAGTTTCATCAAATTAATAAGGACCCGGCCTCTACACCCCTGGAATGGCCTTAATTATACATTAACGCACACCCTGGAGGGCATTATTGCGCTTAGAGAATGGGCCGTCTGTAAAATTGTCTTACTTGCTTATTTTTTTAAGTACTTTTAAGTTTTTTTATATATATATATATTTTTGATGTAAAATAGTTCCTCCGCATTATGTTTCAAACTTTCTGTAGTATATATTAATGGTGTTAGAGGAAGCATTTTGCATCAAAAATATATAAAAGTAGTATAGTAATTAAAAAAATAAATAAATAAGTAAAACACAACAGTTTTTACAAGAGAGTCAATTCTCTCTCTCTCTCTTACACACTGCCCTATTTTAAAACTTGTTTTATTTTTTTACTTTTTTTTTTTGTTTGTTTTTGTTTATTTCTATCTTAATCTGTATGATTCAGCAAGCAAATAAACTCTTGCAAACACACCCCAATACTGGAAGTTACTAAGCTGCACATTGAGCTATTCAGACACACACACACACACACACACACACACACACACACACACACACACACACACACACACACACATACTCAGGTTGCTCTTGTTCTCATTATTCTGTTGGGAGCTGCTATTCTGTGACTTGCTCTGCTGAACTTCCTTGACAGTCATATTACAGAAAAGTCATACTGTCAACTTAACTATGATTAATATTTATTCAACTGCAAACTATTCAAATAGTGTAAGATACAGTGTAGTTCAGCTTAATTAAAAACTATGCTAAACAGTACTCAACTTAAATAGTAATCCCAGTAAAGATAGGCCTTATACTATGCTCCATTTACCAAGTAGTTACCAGTATTAAGACATGGTAACATTTCTTAGAACATGGAACCAGAAATGTTTATTAAATAACCATAGGTTCATATGTTCATAGGTTCATAGTAGGGTACTAGGCTATTGGCCCTAGGGCCTACATAAGCCTAGCCAAAAATGTACCCAGGCTTTCACCACCCAAGAAAATTATTTTCCTGTGCCCCTGTCGAGCAGAGCCACAGAAGTGATCCCCGGGGTGAATTTCCTATCTCCCATCCAATCATCAAGATTTTTTTTGGAGAGTGCTAATGAGGAGCTCTGTTTGACATAAATAGGTAGTCTGTTCCAAAGTATGGGAAGTCTCTGGGACAGGAATCTATCCTTCCAGCATGTTCTGTTTATTGTGGTGATAAGGTTTAGGTCCCTAGAGCGTGTAGCTTGGAGGGATTGGGATTTCTTTAAGTGGAGCATGTCCAACAGCTCTGGTTTGACATAGCTTTGTATGTTAGGCAGAGATCGCCTCTGAGTAGGCGATATGTGACGGAGTAAAGCTGGAGTTTTTTGAGACGGTCTGCGTAGGGCATCTGGTTGAGGCCAGTAATCCTCTTTGTGAGGTATTTCTGTGGCCTTTCCAGTTGTTGTAGATGTCTTGTGAGGTACATACCAAAAGGAGCATTGTACTCTATAATGGGTCTAATGAGTGATGAGTAGAGGGGAACAATGACCTCTTTTTTTCTGTATGAGAAACCTTTTGTGATGAGGTGAGCCATATAGAAGGATTTCTTGACCACTGTGGCAATGTGATTATCAAAGGAGAGACTACTGTCCACCTGTGTCCCAAGGTCTCTTATCACATTTTTGGTGTTAATTAGACTACCAGCTATGTGGTAGTTCATGGGTACAGAGATTTTACCAGAGGGGATGACAATACACTTTTTGGCATTGAGCTTCAGGCCATGGTTTTGACACCAGGCATCTGTCTCAGTGAGGCCCTTTTGTAGTATGTCCACATCATTAGGAGTTTCGATTATGGCTCTTAGTTTGCAGTCTCTGCAAACTTTGGTAGCCAAAGACCTTCTGTGTTAGCCTGTACTTCAGAGAAGTAGATACCAAACAGGAGAGGACCCAGGACTGAACCCTGTGGTACTCCACTTGTCACTGGTCTGAAGTCGTATTTGGAGTCTGCTTCTTTCACAGTGTGGGTTCTGTCCATGAACCAGTTGGCAACCCATCTTGTGACATAGGGATTTATACCTAGTTTAGTGAGCTTATCTATAATTCCAGAGTGGGGGGATGGTGTTGAAAGCCTTGGTGAGATCTAGATAAGCTGTGTGAACCACCTTACCCTCATCTATGGCTTTGGTGACTGCTTCAAAGAAGTCAATCAGGTTTAGGAGACATGATCTGCCTTTTACAAATCCAAACTGGGTAGGGTCCAGAGTTTGGAGATTACCAATGTCTTTGTTTATGAGTTCCATGATGATACATTCCATGGCCTTGCAGACCAGGCTCATCAGGCTAATGGGGTGGTAGTTCCCGGGGTCCGTCATGGCTCTCCCTTTGTGTAGTGGGATAACCATCATGGTGCGCCATTCAGTGGGCACAAAGCCTGAGGTGAGGCTATGACTGAACATGGTACTTAGGTAGGGTGCCAGTTCATTCTGTAGTTCATGTAGAACACAGCCTGGGATATTGTCAGGTCCCATGAATGCTGTGTTCTTGGCTTTGGAGAGTGTGTTTTTTACTTGTGCAGCTGTGATTACAGGAACTTTGCATTCTTCCGGTATAGAGATGGGCCCTCTAGGGGGTGAGAGGGGGTAAAGTTAGCACTGAACCTATCTGCCAGGATGTTGGCAATATCAGTTGGTGCTGTATATTTAGTGCCATTGTGCTATAACTCAGAGCAGATCTGAGTGTTGCCATTGAGATTCTTGACATAGCTATAGAATGCTTTGTTGTTGTCTTTAGAGTCAGTGGCAATTTTATTTTCGTAACTAGCTTTGGAGGATTTTATGAGGGATCTCAGCTTCTTACTGAGGTTGACCAGGGTGTTCCTCCAGTCATGGGATTTTAGTCTTTTTTGCAACAGTTTCTTTCTTCTGTTGTAGAGTTTGTTTATGGCAGAGGGCCACCAGATCGGCTTCCTTTTTTTGGAGGATAGCATCTTGGTTCTATTAGGGATAGCATGATCTATGCACTCGTGTAAGTGCTTATAAAGTGCATTTGTGTAGGATTCAGGAGTCGTAACTCTATTGTCCCTCTGCACGGGTGTCATGAAGTTTGTCACTTCTGTCTTAAGAAGTGTGAAGTTGGCTTTGGAGAAGTTTTTTACAGTGGTTTCCCTAATTGGGGGTGGGGGCGGGATGTGGATATCTAGGGTGATTAGCTTGTGGTCGGATCTGACCAATGAGGAATTGACCTCTGGTGTGGAACACTGGTTGCCCATGTTGGTAATGACCAGTTCAAAGATATTACTGCCCCTGGAGGGGGTGTGAATAAGTTGATCCAAGGCATTGGAATTTATGAATTCCAGAAAACGTTGAGCAAAAGAGTTGGTACATGAGTAGTTTTCCCAGTTAATGGTGGGGTAGTTGAAATTGCCCATCATTAGGGTGTTAGGTTGTACCCTAATACTTTCCAGTGTATCAAGAAATGAGGAGTGGGAATCCTGGGGCATGGAGGGGGGTTTGTAGCAAGCTACAATATGGATTGCAGTCTTGCCCAGAGTTAGTTGCACTTGGATAATCTCAGATGCATTATGCTGTTCAACTAGCCTGGAGGTGTGGATATCCTTAATGAATATGGACATGCCTCCACCTTTAGTGCTTCATTCTGGGTTAGGTGGCCAAAAAGTGTGATATGAATTATAGCCTGGTAATGCAGGGGTGCTCTCTGGTGCTTTGAACCTGGTCTCTGTCACTGCACAGATGTCGATGTTCTCCATTTTAAGAAGTGCCTCGGGTGAGTGCATTTTGAGGTTTAGACTTCTAGCATTGAGCAGCATTACCCTCAAATTTTGCTTGCTTGTACCTGTTACGGTGGTGAATTTGTCATTTGAACCTTGCCTAAAAAAGGCACTATAGGGGTGGCAAGAGCCTTAGCCAGTATCCAGAATCCCAAGGGTGACAGGTGCAAGCCATCTCTGGCAAAGCATCGTGGTCTGTCGATCATGTTGCCCCAGGCAGACAAATACTGCATCCCCTTAGAATGAACCAGAAGCTTAGACAATTGTTGAATTCAGTCATTTTGTCCTTGTACTGTGGCATCATTCTAGGTGATGGCAGGGTGCTACTCAGGGCCAGGGTCATACCTGCCTGGGCTACAAGATCAGAGAGCTCCTCCATGTCTGTTTTCATGTAGCCCAGGGAGGTAAGTCTCAGATCATTCACACCAACATGGACAATGACAGTGTCATATTTGTACTTGTTGTAGAGTGACCTGAGTGCGTGCATTATGTGGCAGATCCTGGCACCTGACAGGCAGCTGACAGCAACTTTCTCCTTGTTTAGCCTGGTGAGTGGAACATCAGTGTGCTGACTATAGAGTCACCTATGACTAGAGTGTTGGGTACGTTGTTATGCCTTATGGGCTGTGGTTGAGTGGCACACTGAGTTTGTGGACTATGTGTCATTTGGGTTGTGTCTGGGGTGGAGTTTGCTTGCCTTTCTGCTTTGGAGGTCCCTGATGCTTGGGCAGGTTTTATTGAGAACCTCCATGAATGTAGGTGTATGTTTTGTGTTTCTATGTGTGTGTTTGGCGGTGTAGGTTTTGAGGGACTATGTGATGAGTGTGGTGTGGTGCAAGTGTTTACCTTCTCCTCTTGACTGTCTAGTCCAGTCTTGGGTGAAGAGAGCTTTGCTTCCAGCTTGGCAATATAAGTGCATCTGTCACAAGTTGTAGTGTTGGGTGGTAGGAGAAGAGAGTTGTCTGTGTACATGAGGCAATTGCTGCATTGCCCCAAGATGCCCAGATTCATCAGGTAGACAGGAGAAATCACGGGGAGCTGAGCCTTAGACATGTCTGGATAAGTCCTTATTTATTATTTACTAAAAACTGCTTTCCTCTAGACAAGTGCAGAAAGTTGAGTGCTGTAGTAATTTTCAACTTATTTAGTGCTTACAACAAGTTCTGAACAAGTGCTGAGTTCAAAGAAACAGATTTGAGTGCTGAAACTAGAAAACTGGCTAGTTCTAAGAAACAAAATTAAGCTAGAAGGCTTCCCTCCAACACAGAAAGGCTTGGGGGCTCAGAAGCCTACAAAAAGTCTAGACCACTTACAGGAAAGGCAGGAAACAAGCTTAATTTTTTTTTAGTTCAGTAAATTGCTCACTTTGCCATTTGCCTCTGCTGTTCACGGTCCTGCTCTGCGTGTTGAAGCCCACCTCTGCTGCTGACCACTGCCATCTGTCTCTTGCCCACTCTCTTTTAGCTTCCTTTAAGTATGTGTGTGTTTGTTTAGAAGTACATCTTTTAATTATCTATGTAAAATGCTTACTCTTTTGCCAATAAAAACTTTATTTCAAATTAGTTCACTAGAAGCTTTTAGTGGTATTTTACTGTCCTGCAGGTTATGGTTCTGGGTAAGAGTTCAAATGTTAAATGAACCATAGATGGGTTCTGTCAGGATCTGGTACAGTACCAGGAGTAGTGCTTAATTTAATTGAATCATCAAGTCTTTGACTCACTAATTACCTTTGCTTTAAAAGCACCGCTTATAAATTTCAAGAGTAAACCACTTTTACGTGTAAACTATTTCTTAACTACGTGTGGGTAGAAAAACTGGAGCACAAACATTCTCCCATTATTTTTTCTCTAATTTCCTTAAGTTATTTGTGCAGAATTCATTTTTTCTTTTGAGTATGTGTGGGTAGCAAAGAAATATCAAACTATATATATTTTAATAGTCGATTATACAAAAGTTGTATTCCCTAACCTCTGCTATTGCCTGTACTGTAGCCAAATGTTACATATTTTATTGGCATATAGAGGTGTTCAGTTTGCCTTTCTACAGAGAGAAATGTCAAGGATGCCATAGGTCAACAGGGCCTATTGCTGATTAGCTGTATTTTATGACAAGCACAGTGACATTATTGTGCACAATGGGCTGCATAATAAATAAGTGCAGCCACTTAAGGGTAGCAGTCGCATTACTGAACCACAGCAAAGGGGAAGCACTACTATCAGCCTTATAACAGATAAGACCAAAACATTAAAATGGCCTGCCTAATGCTGTCATCCATTGAAGTGCCTCATAATGGCAGCTGAGGCACTGTAAGTAGGCCACAAAGGGCCTGCAGAGCTAAGGTGTAAACTGTCAGCACAATTCATTATATAAATACAGCGGAAAAGGGCTTAGTAAATGTATAAAAGGAGGAATAGCAAGCAGAGGAACACACACAAAGGTAACCATTAGGATTATTAGATGAGAGGGCAGAAGGACCTTTTCTTGTGAGAACAGATGCCCATTTCATATCCTTGAAGAAGAATAGATGATGACAGTTACAAGGAGCTCATGTAGGAAGTGTTGGGGTCATAGGGAAGGTAGAATAATTAGACAGACAAACAAACATAGAAAAAAACAAACACAGACTAAAAGGTTCAGCATAGACCATAAAGTTGGGACAGCAATACAGAAAACGGCTAAATGGTTATGGGGAGGTTTTAATGGCAAAACAGGGTATGGGAAATGATACATAAGGCAGGTTTTACTAAGACAGGAGATACTGCAGAGTCACAACTGCGGCTGATGTAATGGGCAGGCTCTGCCAGTGATGGCCCAATGATTGAAGTCAGTCAGTTGCATGAGCCTACCATCATTTGCAGGAGGCATTTAATGATACCAATGAATACTTCCAACTATCACCACACCTCAAATGCAGCCAGCCTCCACAGCTGATGCTGAGTGATCTCAAAGGGCCATTCAGGACATTCTCAGATGATTAGCAGCCACCACCCCTTTCCCTGAAGGATGGCCACAGAAGCCACAAGCAACATCCCAGATTGCTTTCAGCAGGGTGATTTCTGTCCCCAAGCTAAGAAGCAGGTCTTATGATCACTAGTACCTGGTACCAGCATCAGTTTGTGCTAAATCAGATACTCACATCCTCTTCACAACCTGTGCAACAGCTGGACCTGTAGAAGAAGTGTCTGTAGGGTATGTACCAGATTAGTAATGACAGGCATGTTTCCATGTTCTACATAATTCTGCATGTCAGATTGACTTATTCAGCGTTATACCACTGCATATCTGTTCTCCAAATATGTCATGGCTGCAACTGAAGTAATCTGCACTACAATGTGTGAATACACCAAAAAACTATTCACAGAACTGTCAAGTATCAGTAGGTGTACCATAGGATGGGAACAATGAGACGTATGCTCCAGCACTACAACATGTATGTTATCCTTATATTCTCATTCCACTGCTAGGGGGATCCAGCATCACAGGACAGCACATGCTTGCTGTTAACAGGTTACCAGTGGCTGCTGCTGATGATGACAGCAATATGGACATGGCACAGTGATACTGTCTGCCATGTTAACATATATGAGGTGACAGTGGAGGAAAAGAACAGACTTCTGCCATCACCTGTGTTTTCTACTGGATGTCCTATAAATGTGAGCTCCACACAGGCTGCACATGGCATTTATCAGCAATACTGTCTTTGATGTGTATGTCTGCACTTACCATAGGGGAGAGGCATGCTGACAAATGTCACTGCCATGACTCATGATAATCCACTATGCAGAGTACCATACTTGGTGTAAGTCAGCAAATATGGAAGTCAGTGATCTAGGAACAGGCTGGTAGAGGTGGTTGCAGCAACAATTGTATGGACTGCAGGATGACCTGCAGTACCTGCAGAGTGACTTGACATATAGGGACTTCTAGAAAACATGCATTATATGCTCACTGGTAGCACATATGACATGCAATGGAGAATCTGTGATGCAGATGCTAACTGCCTTTCTTTTTGCCTCTACATGCCTTACCATCTGTAGTCATGTAAGGGTCTTGATGTGAAAGGAATGGTCATAGCCCAGACATAAACAAATTGCACATACTACTCAGAAGACTGCATCATTGTCACTTCTGGCCAAAGCCACCACCAAGCCTTGGGATGGCTAGTCTTGTAGTTATAGTTAACAACACACAGGTTCCACCTCTGAAATTCCTCAGCAGGCTGCTTAGTCTGGTTCCTGCATTTCATCTTTCCTAGCTGGTCAAATGAGTGCTATGCCTAGCCATGTCCATTGTCCCAACCATGGACATCTATCTTTTGGCTTCTAATGCAGGGTGCCACATCAGGGTTTCTGTAAATGCTCCAAACATGCTGTGCTATCCCTAATGGAAAATGCGTTGAGCCATGAAACTATAGGGCTATACAGTACACATAGCTATCATATGTGACATGGTAGCTCCACCCTGTCACAGAAGGAAGTAGTCTTCGGCTCTCCCAAATTGTTACCCACCTGAGTGATTACCACTCCCACCTCTGGTGTCCATTATCCATGTGAGAACATTGCTGTCAGCTGTCACTTTGCCCACTCCACCTGTGCAAATCATGATGACTGTACCCTGCCCAGTGCCCACCCTCGGACCTGTGTGGATATGGTAATGTCTGATATAAACTATAGCCAGTCAGTGCACTGTAATGCATAGCCTAGGTGTAATACTGCACACATCAGTTTTATTCTGTATCATCTGTATCATGACCCATTGTTGTGGACTAAATGCCATCCCTTTGCCAGTGCTGCAATGTATTTTTTTTTTAATTTCTGCTTTACATGAGATGCCACTGCAGACAGTTCCTTTAAAAGTTCTGTGCTCCTCATCTGCCACTGCTGCAACAAGTTTTTCAGGTAGTACTGTGAACGTTACCATGTTGTACTAACATATTGTATAGCACAGCGCATAACTGCAGGTCTGAGGTACTCAGTGCAGAGCACTACTACATACACTCATACAGGATACACCCCTTAGAGACCAAACACATATTCAACAGTTTTCTGTGTCTGTGAATGCACATGTTACTTGCCATTTCAGAAATGGTCTGAAGGTTTCTGATGGGGATCATCATCCATAAATCCAAGGTATATACAACACTATCTGCAACACAGAACAGTGTACAGAACAATTTTCTCACTTCCTATAAACACCAAATGCCTCTTTCAGACTATCCCCCATAATCTTTATACCCCTTTTGAAGAGTATCAATGAACCCAACCCAACCCAGACCCAACAACTCCCTTTACTCAACAGCAAAATACTCCCTTCCTATACTGGCCTGTGCCCTTCTCAATGCTCTTTGCATCAGAAAAAAGTGAAACGACTTAAGTGCTTTGATTTCCACGCACACCCCAGACATTCTCCTCCTCCTCCTCAGATGCTTTATCTCTTTGGATCTACACAACCATTCCACAGAGAACATGTCCAACTTCAATTACCTAGAAACATGGCTTGATCAGTACCTACCCATTGGCAAAGGAGTTCTCCTTTCTCAACTTGAATATGGGCTCCCAATTTTTGCTTCTGCCTCCATGAAAAACATTGCCATGCTCTAGACTATCTTTAACACTGCCTGCATATTCATTATAAACTCATCTCTGTAAGCATCACTGTATCACCCTAGAAAAAGCCAAACAGCTACCCATAAAACAAAGATCTAACCGACATTTAGGATCCCACCTCTACAAACTACTTTTACTCCACATCTTTACTCCCCTTGCAGTTAGACTTCACAAAAATGCATCTCATACAACCTAAGACACTGGTGACAAGCTATATCAAACCACACCAGCTCTCATTACACCTAGACCCAAACTCCACAGCACTACAAATGCTCTGACTACTCCTTCGCAAGCTCTCCCTTTGACATTAAGGAAATCCTTCATATTCAGAATGCAACTCTAAAAGCACTGTGTCATTCAAGTCAAATGCTCCTGCGTCAACACAGGACATCTCAACCGAACCTATCTCCTTTCCGGGTCTCTTCTCCTCTTTCAAGATTCACTAAAGACTGACCCACCTTAGAAGCTTTTATATATATATATATATATATATATATATATATATATATATATATAAATATATATAAATATACACACACACACATATATATTGTACATTATGCTCTTATTGATAGTACATTGCAGAGTGCTTGTTCAGTGAAATGCATACACACATTCTTTTCTATGTAATTAATCTGAACTGTTCTATTATTACTTACATTTCTGTATTTTTGTTTGTGAAATGTTGTGTATTTCACCTGGGCCAAGCCTGAAATTGGTCAGTACTGATCAGTGCATTACCTGGTAAACAAATATAAATAATTAAATAAAGTTATTACTAAACTGAAACAGTTTCAGTTGATTAGACTTCCTGGCCAGTGCCAAATACCCTTTTGATTGCTTCCTGAGTGTGAATATTTATTTTGTGTGTCAGGTGTATGTGGTTTAGTAACAATGTCACTATATAAATGCTAAACCGTTTTTAATTCGGGAGCAGTACAATTAGCTTGACAAAGTCAATCCAACATATTGTCTGTTAAGTCATGTGCCTCAGTCTATTGGTTCTGGAGATAGTAAATAAAAAAGCACTGTGTCTCAAAGCATTAACTTAAGATTTGATGTGAAATTACATTAAGTGTTGCTACAACCTAATATCAAACCAGGAATGTCATGAGGTTCATTCCTTCTTGTTTGGTCCTAAACAGCATGCTTTTGTGCAATAAGAAAAGAATTAACCAGTTCATAGTGGCAGTCTCTTCTGTGGTTAGAAATTCATCACTGATGCCTGTATGAGATTATTAAAAGACAAATGACTTCATATATGATTAGAGGCATTTTAACATAAATTGATCATGGCCCCTCTCCTTGTACCAAATGACAATAAAAACAGCACAATATGTAGAGCCACTAACAAATTCATTCAGCAGGAAACTGTGCAGAAGATAATCCATAAAACATATGCTTTGGCCACATGAAATAACTCTAACAATGGAAATAGGCATTAATCCTTACGTCACTCAATAGGTTGCCAACTGGTTTACTGACAGAACCCACACTGTAAAAGTAGCCGACTCCAAATCCAGCTCCAGACAAGTGACAAGTGGAGTACCTCAGGGTTCAGTCCTGGGACTGCTCTTGTCTGGCATCTACTTCTCTGAAGTACAGGCCAGCACTAAGGGACACTGGCTAACAAAGTTCACAGATGACTGCAAACTGGGAGCCATTATTGAATCCCCAAATGATGTGGATATTCTACAAAAGGGCTTTACAGAAACAGATGCTTGGTGCCAGAGCCATGGGCTCAAGCTCAATGCCAAGAAATGTATAGTTATCCCCTTTGGGAAAAAACATGAACTCAGTGAATTACCACATAGGTGGCAGTACACTAAACATCGAAAGTGTGATAAGAGACTTAGAGACACAGGTGAACAGTGGTCTCACCTTCGATAACCACATCACCACAAAGTCAGGAAATCCTTCTATGTGGCACACCTCATCACTAAGGGCTTTTCATCCAGAAAAATGGAGGTCATAGTCCAACTGTACTCATCCCTCATTAGAGCCATTATAGAAGACAACGCCTCATTTAGTATGTACCTCTCAAGACATCTGCAGCACTTGGAAAGGCCACATAAATACCTCACTAAAAGAATTACAGGTCTAAAGTAGATGACCTATGCTGACCGTATAAAAAAGCTCCTGCTATACTTTGTCGCATATCGTCTACTTAGAGGCGATCTCTGCTTAACATACAAGGCCATGTCAAACCCAGAGCTGTTGGTCATGCTACACTTAAAGAAAGCCCAATCCCTCGGGGCCACATGCTCCAGGGATCTAAACCTTGTCATCACAATGAACAAAACATGCTGGAGGGATAGTTTCCTGACCCAGAGACTCCTCAGACTCTGGAATAGACTGCCCATACATGTCAAGCAGAGTGCCTCTTTGGCCCTTTTCAAAAGGAACCTTGACGATTGAATGGGAGATAGGAAATTCACCCTGTTGATCACGTCAGTCACCCTGCTAGACAGGGGTTCAGGAAAGTAAATATTGTGGGAAGAAATAGCCAGGGAATTGTTATGGCTAGGCTTGTATAGGCCCTAAGGTCGATAGCCTAGTACCAGTCTATGAACCTATGAAACCTAAACCACAACAACATCATGAATTTTGAAGAGTTAATATTCAGTAGAACAGAAATGTGCAAAGTGAGCTTTTCCCAAGATAAAAAGGGCAAAGTCTTTTGGCAAAATATTTTTGACAGTAGCTAATGCTTCTGCCACAACTTGTTTGAAACTTGCTAAACAATTTTTACTGTTGCTTCTAATAAGGTCATACAGAAATATGGCGACAGTACCTAAAACAATCCACACACAGTAAAATTCCCATCCCCACTATGTATTTCTGTATTTCAAAGAATGCTTCAGATGCTGTCATACTGTTCTGGTATATCCCACCATGAAAGATCCGTTTCAAAATGGCTTTCACCTAAGTGCCAGCTTCTGTGCAAATCATGATCCAAACATTTTTGGCCTCATCTACTTGAAACTGCCATTTTTTTGATAACCTGCCATGGATTGTTATTGTCCATTAGGTAAGCAAGCTATGTGGAGAAGTCAGCATAGATACTAACAAACCAAATGCAAATATTAATAATTTGTCACATTGTTTTAAAACTCATCCACGTCTAAGCTATCAATGTCATATTATGAATACTCTATGAAAGTTCTGTAATCAAGATCCAGACAAAGCATAAACAGCATATTGCCAACTTATAACTCACAAAAACCTTAGGGTCATCTGTTATGTGCTTGAGGATGAAAGTCAAGCCATCTAAAGATTACCATTTTGTCATATGTCATAAATCAGACAATGTCTGAAAAAGGACTTGTCCTTTTCTTTGAAAGTGTGTGCAGGTGTGGGAGAACAGCTGCCACATGAGACATATGGAGGAGCTTGCCTGTTGCAAAAAACAGTGCTTTCTGTTTGTTCAATTTCCTGATATCCTATTGCTTGAGCTGATATTTTACATTAAAGTCATGTAAATGTTGACATTTTGATGCTCAATTACATGAAAGAATCTCTGACTCCAAATATGGAAAGACTCACAACAATCCTTTTATATACAATCACAGAATTATTCAGATGAATGCCTTTCAAGCAGCACCATTACAAAACATGGAGCGTTTGAGATTATCTTCTGTGCAATATACCTTATTCTGCTACAATATAAACGAACACATTTCTCTGACAAAAATCACTGCTCACTTTTAGTCAAAAGGGGAACCAACCTAAAGAATCCTGAATTCCATAAATATAATAAAATAAAAACAAACAAAGAGAAATATATGTAAGGACATGGTCACAATGAGAGACAAGGTATGTTTTAGGAAAAAAAAGGAGTAGCCATTAATAGTATCAACTTGGAAATAAGACGAAAGTTGTGATACGATCGGTAGATTGTTCACATATACAAGTAACTCATATCATTGCTCAGATGAGCTTTGTTGCTTTTGTCTTGCATAGTAGAATGAACACTCACTAAATATGTGACCTATGACTGGATGCAAGAAATGCACAGAACTGAAAAAGGGTTTAAGGAGCAGTAAATGTAGCTAAAAGTATATGTGCAGCATATGATACTAACTCATGCTATGATATCATTGCATGTTACACTTGGAGGGGTCAAGAAATAATTAAATTACTACACAATGAAGCCCCCACAATCACACAGAAGGAATTGTTGAAGAAAGATCTTCCCTCCCCTCAACCTGCAGCATTTCTTTAAAAAAAAGGTAGCAAATAAAATAAGTAAAATGTTCACCCCTTATAAATAACATGCACCGTCATCAGGTATTGTAGACCATCAATACCCATTTCCTTATCCAAGGACTGGAAGGAATGTATCTTCTTCACCAAAATGACCAGCTATATGTTAAAATGAATAAACTAAAAACACAGCAGTACAAACTATGTCTTATGGAAATAAAACATTACGATGAGTCCTTTTTCTGTTTGTTCTTGATTATTTTTAAAAAGCTAGTGAAACAGATACAAATGTTTCCTAGCTATTGGATAGTGATAGATAGTGCTTATACATAAAATGCAGGAAATAAAAATAGGGGAAGTTACCTCCATAAAGAGACCAGCCACCAGTGGAGTCCCCCCAGGGTTCTCTGCAGGGACCTCTCCTGTTTGCCATCTACCTTTCTGAAGTAAAGGCAAATACCAAAGGTCTCTGGCTGTCAGAGTTTGCAGATGATTGTAAGCCAGGAGCATTCACAGAACCACCATATGACTTCGCCATCCTGCATGAAGGTTTGCCCCAAATAAATAACTGGTGCCAAAATAACCAACAAAAACTAAATTCCAAAAAAGCATTATTGCATCCGTTAGGAAGTCATCTATCCCAGGGAACTACCACATTCACAATATACACCTGAGAGTTGACTCAATGATTCAGGATTTAGGATCTCATGTGGACAGTGACCTAACTTTTGAACATGTGTCCATTGTTGTAAGACAGCCCTTGCATATCATACTGTTTATGAACAAAGGGATTGTGTCTAGATCTAGGGATGTCATTATCTCCCTTTACACAGCCCTCATTAGGCCAATCATTGAATATAATGCCCCTTTTGACACGTATATGTTCAGAAAAATGCAACAGCTGCAACACCCAAAGAGATACATTACTAAAAGGATACAAGGCATAAGCCACATGTCTTCCATGGACCAACTCAAAATCCTGTTACTGTACTTAGAATCCTACAGACTGCTAAGAGGTGACCTGTGTCTGGTATACAAGACATCCTCTAACCCAGTACTGATGGATTTACTGCACATCAGCAGGTCAAGTAGCAACAGACATACTCAGTCTAATAATATAAACCTCTTTGGTAATATCTACAAAATGGTTTGGAGGAAAAGGTACATCTCACAGGGGATACCATTGCTCTGGAATAGACTCCCTAACCACATACAAGTAAAACAAAGTTTATCCCTGTCCATATTCAAGTGCAACTTAGATCTATGGATCGGAAACAGAACACTTACCCCAGGACTGTCCCTGTACTACTAATGAACAGAGGCAGCTTCTAAATGCTTTATCCTAGGTTTTTCCCCACAAATTATGTATGGTATGATCCCAGTTATTCTCATTGTGGATAATATATAATTATCGACCATGGAATGGGTAAAGCCAATGTATAACCAAATAGGATAGGTTAATTCCAGCACAAAACGGGACAATGGCTAGGTTTAAAATGGCCCTCAAGGACAGCTAACTTAATAATTACCTATGAATCTATGATCTGGAAGACCATATGTTTTTATTGCAATACCTCAAATTTCTGTTCTTTAGGCTGTTAGCATATTTAGCTTTAGATCGTAAAAAACTCTTCAGATTATCTTTACATGATAAACAATCCATGTGTTGTAGTACACCACACATGGCATTGTAAAGAAAGCCATAATAGAAGCATTGGTTATGTGATACCCCTGCACTGGCCCAGTAATCAAGGAGCCTCGATCCTCACCACTGGCAACAGTGAGGGACATACAAAATGGGAGGATGACAAGTACACACACAGTAAAGTACAATTTCCCTTAAGAGCACACAGAGATCACAGTCAGTCTGGGGTTGGTTTCTCCCTTTTTCTCCAAATCCCCAATAAGACTCCCCACTGGCACAGCTATAGAGTTAAGATCTCAGCTGAGGAGTCAAGCCAAGACCTCCAGCACCCTGTCTGTCCAAACAGTGCTTCATGTCCCTGCTCAAGTAGCTGACACACACACACACACACACACACACACACACACACACACACACACACACACACGCACACTTTGAGATATGATCAATACACAAACACACACGCACACCTGTGGAAGGCTGGCACAGGTTTACTAGCTATGCCCTCTTCTGCTCAGACTATAAGGTAGTTATCACTGCCACCAACTCCTACTTATCAGCTACCTAAGGCCCTTACAAAGGGCAACTAACCTTACTGTGTAATTTTACTATTATCCAAAT
Organism: Protopterus annectens; assembly: GCF_019279795.1. Lineage (NCBI taxonomy): Eukaryota > Metazoa > Chordata > Ceratodontiformes > Protopteridae > Protopterus > Protopterus annectens. The sequence continues at coordinate 390,557,680 of NC_056739.1, forward strand.
GGTAAGTGTGACCAAGACCAAGGCTATTTAGGAGTGGCCTGTGCAGTGTCATCAAATACATATTCAAGTATGTTAAGAGCTTAAATATCTTTAAACAAACCAGTCACAATTAAAAGGTTTAAATATATTTAATAATAAATAATAAAAGAACAAGACAATGCTCAAACAACACAGTAACTACAGAGTTCAGAATCACAGGAAATATTTTAAAACAACATCACCGGACAGTCTCAAATAAATACAGAAAACATCTAAACTAATCTTTACTATATTCCTAACTATATCTAAAAGATACCATGTCCTAAATAACTTACTTACAGGGCAAGGCAAATGCACATGATGGATGTTTCTAGGTCCAAGACAAGATACGAAATGCAAAGTCTTTCTCGGAGAGAGATCTTAAATTAATAATCAACATTACTGCTGGGTTAGCTCAGATGACATCAGTCTTTGTCACCTGACTTCAGTTCCCAGGCTAAACAGATACTTAGAATTTAACACCTCTGTGTCAAAAATACATATTTCTCAGAAGTGTGCAGCTACTAGGAAGTCATAGAGCAATAAAAACAATTTTACATTTGAAACCTAGTAATTATGTTCGTTTCAAGATAATAGGAAAACCTCTAGTTCCAGACATTGTGTCTGCTTGCTGCAGTGAAACTGAGATAACACAATCGTAACTTATTTTCCTGAAGTTTTGTAAGTTAACTCTGTATGTTCCAGCCTCTACTATTAAAGCATACATTTGCACAGGTATATAGTTTATATACATTTCTGTTATTTTCCAGTAGGGTACACTGTGGTTACATTCTTGAAGCTCAGTACATAACATACAGTTCAACACACACTTCTGCACCAGTAGTTTAATATACACATAACATATAGTTCTCAGACAAGCATATGAATCCTATTAATATTCACAAATGACAGATGACTATCCATAAAATTCCATATAGCTGGGTTGGCAGTGTCACAGGTTATATAAAGGCTTTAGGAAGTAAAAGTACTTGTTATTTATGTTGATACAATTTATGCAGTTAATAATAATCTTACTAAATTTCCCCTTTCAGAGTCTGACTCAAAGAATAACAAATGAGTAGGTCATTCATTTCTTCTAGCATCTCAGCCTTAGTGATTCTATACAATGCATTTCACATGGGTGGTTTGCTGGGAATGAACAGAAAAAAATGAAGCTACTAAGTAACTTAGTGGCAAACACAACTGTAACATACGTTGCTGAGCTTCTTACATAAAAATTGTCATTTAGACTAGAGGAGGATTATTAAGTCAATAGGTCATCTAAAACCCTGTGAGCCATTCAGTGGTCTGTAACTGAGGGATAATATGGGCTGAATATAATGCAAAACATGCTATACAGATGATTTATGATATGCATTTCAAATGGTATGAGACTACAAATTTTATTTCTGAATTTAGTGAAGGCAGGAATGCACACTAAAGAATTAAGAATCAATGCAGCAAGTTTTATAACTGTAAGGTGATGGTTCTTGAAATGTCCGCATATTCAAAGTAGATAGACATATTTTTCTGGATTATAACAAATGCTGAATCTCACTTAGAATGTTCCAACCAAGAAGTATGAATAATTATGGACAATCTCTTCTGTAGAAAAAGATGTTTCATGGATTTAAGTGTCAAAAAGCTAAAATAATCACTATAACTGGCTTATAATGAATTCATGATAGATTCTACGTTACAAACAGTCATTTTCAGATTTTATGCGTTTATACCTTTATAGAATCCTGGTAGCGAAGCTGCCAAGTCTGTCTCCAAAAAGGATGTGTGCTGCCCACATTACCCCTTAAAATATATTTTCATGAGAAAAATATTTTTTTCTCAAGAACCAGTAACAGACTTTCAGTTTCATAAGTACAATCCCATCTCTTCACTCGAGAAAGTACTGTTATTTCAGGGTATGAGTTTTGCAAGGTAAGCACTTTCCGAGAATGGCGAAAGTTTAAAATTGCTCCACCAGAAGAAGCTGCCTGCTTGGTACTTTTTTTGCAACCCTTGCATGACCTTTCTGACAAGGTTCAAACTTCAAGCAAAACAATCATTCATTGAAATATGTTGACAGATAAATTACTGATGCACTATGTGAAGCTGGTGGTAGGAAGGAAAGAGTGTTGAGTGTTCTTAATGAATGAGTATCGTAATACTGTGAGCAAACTTCACTGTCTGCTTCAAGTTCAGTAGAATTATACAATGTGCATGCCTTTAGGATGCTGCAGTCAAATGAAGTGACAGAACTCTGTAGTTCATAGGTTCATAGGTTGGTAGCAGGCTATCAGCCCTAGGGCCTATACAAGCCTAGCCATAACAATTCCCTGGCTATTTCTTCCCACACTATTTACTTCCTTGGACCCCTGTCTAGCAGTAAGTGTTAACGGGCAGATGCTTCTTTATAAATGTTATTAGCATGCACCATTTCAATGAAAGGAAAGAAATACCCCTTTTTATTAAGTAAATCTTCTATATTATGAAGTGAAAAAGCATACCTGAAAGGTCAGTCGAGATGTTTATTTTACATAAATCAGGTAACAAATACATTCCTTACTGCCTGGTTCTAATAGTGCAGAGGTATGGAGCCCTGACTGCAACTGACCCAGGCTGTAAGGCTTCATTTAGCAGCCCTGTCACTGGATGAGTTAGGCAGGATCAGGGAGGAGTGAAGGCGTGGCCCATTCACTTCTCATGGTGGGGCTGAAGGACTTGCTTGCAATCAAGGTCAAACTGGCCTGTGTATTTTCTCTGGTGAAGACCAAGTTAATCAAAACATGATGTGTGGGGTGGAGCAGGGCTGGTAATGCGTCTTGCAAAAAAGACTGCCCATTAAACACTGCTTCCAGGTGTCTTGCCAGAAAAATCTTCAACCACCCAAAATGGCTGTCTAAATGATGGCCTTCCCTGGTTGACCCTTGTTCCAATGATGAAAAATGAATGGACCAGTTGCCTGGCAGGGGGCTGATGCTCAAAGACAATGGGGTAAAAAAGTGTGAAAACTCTGCTCCATACTATCAGCATACAAACAGCATGCAAATAAAAGAAAATAATTTGATTCTGAACAGTCATTATAATCAGAAGTCCAAGACTGATGCAAGGATGTTTGAGACTGATATGTAGAAAACAGAATGATAAGACTGAAAATAGATGGAATAAAGAAAAACATGAGACTGACAACTAAGATACAGCATGGAACAACTAAAAATGTTACAACATTATTGTTTTTTTTTTTTGTTTTTTGTTTTTTTTTGTAGTATTCTAATCCTGTCATAAGCATATTCCCCTTTCCACAACTGTTTATTTGGAGCAATTTAAAACCCTCTTCTCCACAGAAATCATGGCTGATAAATACATTCATGTTTATGTGACTCTGACTTCTTATTTTGCTCTTATTACATGAAAACTTTGAACTGTAATGCAGATAAAAATAATGTTATAAGATGCATTATAGCAAGCTTGCTAAACATCTTTTGTTTTTATTCACTAGATATGGTGATATGGTGCCAAAGACAATTGCAGGGAAGATATTTGGCTCGATCTGTTCCCTAAGTGGTGTACTCGTTATAGCGCTTCCAGTTCCCGTGATTGTTTCCAACTTCAGTCGGATTTATCACCAGAATCAGCGAGCAGACAAACGAAGAGCACAAAAGGTAAGCAAGAATCATTTCTCTTAATGAAATATTTGCATTCAGTCCAAGTCCCAGTGTTCTTCTCTGGTTATGTAAATATCAAATCTGCAAACATAAAAATTTCTACAGTGTCCACATTCCCTGTCAGGATCCTTCCATTCAACCATCAACAGCCTCTTTTCCCATTTTTGCACATGGGGTCAAGTTGTCACTTCAACAGTGACAATCTAGAGCCTAGGTTCTTCTTTACACCTTTATCTCATTATCATAGGCTTTATTTTCTTTATCTCAGCAAAACACAGCTTCTGTGCTGCACTTTTCCATTTACTAGCAAATTTTGAGAAACACCTATGATGTCCGTGTCTTGTATAAATAGTGGTCTAACACCAGCTGGTAAAACAACAGAATTATCCAGCCAAACATGCATGACACAATGTATAAAAAGCTATACTTTATTAAAATACCAAAGAGAAATAAAAGAATAAGTGCTTTCATGCCTATCACAGGCTCTTCTTCAGATCTCATGCACTCAGAAAAAGTTGGGTATTTAAATACTAACATAAAGCTTGATTAAAATGCAATTAAAATACAATTAAAGCTTTAACAAGATAGAGCTCTTGATTTTAGTATTGGTCTTAAAGGCACAGTGACATTAAGACCTTTACCATTAGTAGCATTTAATTCCAGAATCTATTTCATTTCTAAGCATTCTGTCCTGGTCTTTAAATCACCACACGTTAACACTAGGTTTAAAAAGTTCTAGGACCAGAAATCTAAACTTATGCGAAGAATCAGTAGTCAATACATGCTTGGAAAGAGCACTTTTATTTTCCTGTTTCAAAATATCATTACAGTGCTCACATATTCTAGATTTTAAGACACTGTTGGTCTTCCCAACATAATAGCAGGCACAAATCTTGGAAATAGCAAGGTATACAAGGTTCTGACTTCTACAATCTGCACAAAAGCTGAAATAGTATGCACTTCGGTTGTAATGTTCACATAACTACTGTGACTATCTATAAAGCTGCACAGACTGCAGGATCTACAAGGATATGTACCCTTTCTATTACAAATCAAATGATTTGGTTTATTCATGGATTTATAGCACAGTAGCCACTTCAAAGAATTATTATTCTTAAAACTAAAACTAGGAACTTCACCTAAGAAGCCTCTAAGTTTCTTGTCCGTAGTAAGAACATGCCAATTCTTTTTGATCACATCACATACCAACTGGATACTGGATGTCATTAGAGTAAGTCAAACAAAACCTCGCTTACTACCATGCGTATGAACTCTACGAACCTCATCATGTCTGTTGGAAAAGTAAGGTTTAGCAAGATCAGCCCTGTGTACCAAGACCTCATCTCTAGCCACATCAATCTCTAACTCAGAATAACCTTGCAATATAAAGTCTAACATTCTAATCTAATCTAACATTACACCTTTATCACAGTGAAATCTAGAGAGCCTATAAAACTGACCCTTCAGGACATTCCTATGAACATTGTTTGGATGCATACTTTGTGCAGAACATTCACCTTCTTACAAGGTTTCCTATGTAACTTAGTGCTAAGACCTGCAGTGGTCTTATAGCCATGACATCCAAAGTCAGTAGATTTGAATGAACATTTCATTGTGAATCTAAGGAAATCTGTAGTCCAATGCAAATATCTATGAACTCAGATAAATCATAGGAGCCTTTCTTTGCTACCAGCAGGTAGTAGTGTCCCCCCCCCCCAGTTATCTGCACAAAACATATATGGTTGTATGTTATTTATTTATTCATGAAGTAGCAAAAAGATCTACAGCCAATGTTATGAAGGGCAAAACAGAGGCCTAATAACTCCTCCACTCATCATCACAAGATAATGTGTTATTTATTTATGTTGATTGGAATAGCCTGACTAGACAAGTAAAGTCCCTTTTCAGAGGAGACTAGGGGATAAAATTTCTAAACAATGAGAATAAAAAAGTCATACAGTAATGTTTTTCCAAGGAAAATACTACAGTAAATATAGAGACAACATACAGTAATGGTCTAATATGCACAGTTCTAATGAAACATTACATTAAGAAGAGAAACATACAAGGAAAGATGATATTATTAAGGATATTTGACAGTGATATTCAGTTTTCTTTACATTAAAATACTGTCATCTGATCTTAGAGATAGAAGAGAGGGAGATAGAGAAGACAGGTCAGGAGGAAATATTGAGAAAGTGGAAAGAGGTGGTGGGGAGAGATGCAAAGGAAAAGTGGGTATTCAGAGAAAGTAGAGAAAATGGGGGGAAATGTGTGGAGAATGTTATCCTGGTGAGGTACAGAGTACAACCAGGGGGTCAGTCACGTGTTGTCTTAATTTGGGTTCTAAGCCTTTCATTTTGCCTTTTTGTTTTAGTGGAAGTGGTAAATTGATCCAAAGTTTACTGGCATAACTGGAATAGAGAACATCTCCTGCAGCATTGTTTGACTTTGTAGTGGTCAGAAGATTTTTTTTTCACTGGAGTGTAACTCTCTACATGGGGAATACTGCTAAAATATTATTTTTTATGGAGGAGAAATTATCAGTGTTGTAGATAAAATTATGGGCTTGTGACTAGCTGGATATAAATTAGGTGTCATGGAGTTCTAGCCTTTGCAGTTATATTAAGCTGAAACAGTGGTGAGATCTGCATGAGATGTTTGCATAGGCACCAGAAGCTGTTAAAGACTGGGGAGGGGGGTGGAGGATGACAGGGTCACTTAGTGAATTAAAAAGTGTACCACAACATAGGTTTACTTGGAGGACATTTTAAGCTTAGCCAATTCCCTTTTGGTGCTTGAATTAACATTTTCTGATTGGTCTTAGCTATCCCCATGGCTGATAATTGTATATTAGCCCTAGTGAGAACAACTGTGATCATACCATAGATAATTTGGGGGGGCCATGTAAGGGATGCAGCATTTAGGAACTGCCTCTATCCATTAGTGGCATGAGGGGAAATCCTGGAGTGCATTTTCTATTACTCATCCTTAGATCCAAGTTGCATTTGAAAATGGATGGATGAGCTTTGCTTTATTTTTATGGATAGTCTGTTCCAGAGCAGTGGTAGCCTTTGTAATATATATCCATCTCTCCACAACATTCAGTTTAAATACCTGGACTGAGTATTTCTGATGCCATTTGACTTGTTGATGTTCAGTAGGTCTGTCTGTATTATGTCAGAGGATGCTTTCTATGCCAGACATGTCACCTCTAAGCACTCTGTAGGATACTGAGTATAGTAATAAATCTTTGAGGTGGTCCATGTAAGACCTATTGTTTACGAATGTATCCTTTTAGTAATGTTTCTCTGAAGGTATTCCAATTGTTGCATGGGGCTGGACAGATACATGCCAAAGTGGGCATTATACAAAATGACTGACATAATGAGAGCTTTGTAAAGGGGGACAACATCTCTAGATCTAGTCATAATCAATTTGTTTATAAGCTGTGCAGTATAGAAAAGCCTTCTTATGACTCTGGGCACATGTTGGTCAAAAGGTAGGTCACTGTACACACAAGTTCCCAAATGCCAAACAATTGGACTAGTTCTCAGAGGGCATTGTCATGATTTTGACACCAGTTATTATTTGGGACAAACCTTCCTGCATGATTGTTAAGTCATTTGAGATTCAATAATTTCTCCTAGCTTGCAGTCATCTCAAACTTAGCTGACCAAAGCTCTTTGGTATTTCCTTTTACTTTTGAGATGTATATGCCAAACAGAAAAAGTCTCAGCACCGAACCCTGGGGGACTCCATTGGTGACTGGTCTCTTCCCCTGTTTTGATCTCCTGCATCCTGTGATCCAATTTGGCAATGCAGCTGGTGATCTAAGTGTTTGCTCCTACATTATTCATTTTTGTACTACACCTGAGTAGGGGATTGTGTCAAAAGGTTTGCCCAGGTCAAGGTAATGTGGTGTGAACTGTTTTACCTTCATCCAATGCTTTGGTAACAAGAGTAAAGCTTAAAATTTGCCCATGATTTTGAGCCTTTCACACTTTCCTCTGGGCTGTCTTCAAACATATTTTTAGCGTCATACATACATGTATGCATTCCTTGATTCACCTTCCTGATTGTATTAAATTATATTCCTTGTATAATATAGCACACTTGTTAGACTTAAGTTAGAGCGCATTTTAAATTTATTGTTTAAACATTTTTCCAGTAGGCAATGAAACTGCATTAACCAATAATGACAAAATTGCCCTATTCAGAACATTTCCATCATAAAGGTCTACTTCCACACACAACTGCATTTTAAATTTATTGTTTGAACATTTTTCCAGTAGGCAATGAAGCAAAATGCATGCACCAATAATGACAAAACTGCCCTATTCAGAACATTTCCATGATGACAGTCTACTTCTGCACACAATATATAAATACAGAATCACAGTAGTGTAAGCCATAGGCATGTTGCACAGCTTCTTGAACTTATTTTCAATTGGAGGGAGGCAAAAGGCCAAAAACCAGGGACACATTTCAAACATTGCTTATATAATTTTGGAAAGTTGCTTGCATAAAATGTTTGTTACCACCATGCATTTCACTGCCAGGTCTTGGCCCCAGAACTGTGTGCACTACAGTCAGACCAACATACCACTTAGCTAAACCAGCAGTTTCTTGAAAGACAGGAAGGCAAACTTAAATGGCTATCATATCATTTAGTGAATTCAGTTCTCACTTCTCACCATAGCTGTCAACCTCTTAGCACAAAAATACAGAACAAAGCCAATAATGGGTGAATACAGCCCCAAAACAGGGACACATTTCAAATACTGATTTTATAACCTTAGAAAATTGCTAGAATAAAAGGTTTTGTTTTACCACTCCAGAGGAACAGAACAAAAATGTGAGGCATAAATTCACACGTGATGGTGGCTAGGGACTTTAGGCTCTTTTTTACCTGTACCCAAGGTACAGGGTTTGAGCCTGAGTACCTGTAGCCACCAGATATATCCCGTTGTGGGCATTTACACACACACACACACACACACACACACACACCAGCAGCTTACTCATCCTGAATAAACCGGCAGCGTCTCCTAGTAAATCCCAACAGCCAGTCCAGACTCCATCCCGTCCGTTCCTGATCGCAAACCTTAAATAAAACTGTCCGTTCCCACTCGCAAACCTTAATTAAAATTGGCAGCTAAATAAAACTGTCCATTCCCGCTCACAAACCAGCCGGAAATACATGTGCCATCACTTCAACTCCGACAGGCTGGTAGCCCTGATGAGCTGACATCATCGTGCATGCGATGACTTCAGCTAAAGTGTGAAAAATAAAATTAATTTAAAGTAATTCGGGACAGTTGGGAGGTATGGATGATCTGCAAAAGTGGGAGGCTCCCCTCCCCCCTCGCTCTATGGTTCCAGCGCCCATGGATGTTTGTAGTGAATCTTGCTATTTTATTGTAGCATGATTCTAGCTTTGTTTGCTGTGTGGTTTTCACATTTGTATATATAGCTAATGCATGTAGGATTGTGGGAAGGAAGTAGGACTGAACAATGTTTTTTTATGTAGCATCTGTTAGATATGGGTCTTGAACAGTAGAGAATTCACATATTTTGGTATTTTTTAATGACTTTTTAAACATGCTGATCACATTTCAGATTTTTTATCTATAGTTGCGCCTAGTAGTTTCATTTGAGTTACCTTTTGTATGGCAGTATTATGTAATACTAAATGTGTGTTTCAGGGCAAAAAATCAGTTGGGTGTGAACCACATGAATCTGCTTTTCTTAGGGTTTAGGAGCAGGCTAACATTGGTTATCCAGGATTCAGCAGAAGAAAAGGATCTCTGGGTGATTTCTTGCAGTATTATAAGACTTGTTGTAGTACAGAGGAGGATGAAGTCATCAGCTTACTGTATAACGGTATCTTCTTCAGTAGCTGAGTGGAGCTTATTTATAAGTATATTAAATAGAAGTAGGCCAAGAATTAAGCCTTGGGGGACACATACAGTAAATGGAAGGAAAGTTCAGAAGGTTTGTTACCAATGTATGGCTTGTTGTGTGTTGCTAAGGAAATTAATGAGTCAGTATAGCATAGGTTGGGAGAAGTTTAGAGAGGTGAGTTCAGCTAATAGTTTAGTATGTGAAACAACATCAAATGCTTTGGATAAGCCAAGCAAGATGGATGAGACTAAGTGGCCTGCATTTCTATAATGAATGATTGTGCTCAGGGACTGTACAAGGGCACTTGTGGTGCTGTGACCTGGATGAAAGCTATATTATGTCTGTGAGAGGAGGTTATTGGCAGCAATATGCTCAAGGAGCTGAGAGTGAATACATTTCTCTAATTTTTGATAAGGGAGACAGCACTGTGATAGATTCATAGTTCTGCTGAATTCTGAATTTATAGTTCTGTTGAATTCTGAATTTGGGAATTCTGTTGAATTTCAACCTTTGTGTAAGGGTAGGATCATTTTTTCCAGAGGGTTTGGACATGGCTCTCTGTAATTAAATGGTTAATAACTATGAAGAAAGGCCAGAGGGTCTCCTGCAATTTTAATGTATTTACCTGGAAGATTATCTACAGCTGGACTTGTAGGTTTTTTCATTTTGGAGATTATGATTTTTGTCAATCAGTTTTTATTTTTCTCTGGAGAATTTTGCTTTTCTCAGTCCATTTCCTACTATCTGGATAACTATATATTTTGTAGTAACACAAAAAAAATTCCTTCAGCTTTGTGAATGAATCTTTTGTGAAATCCAGAAATAGTGTGTGTCCTTGCACTGAGTACAAGTACTGGAGTATCACAGTAAATGTGGACTTGTCACAACTGTGGCATGATGTGAATTGTTATAATCTGTTAATTGTTCATTAACCAATTCCTAGAAGAAGCTGCAACTCCTGACAACTCAAGCCTCACATTTACTTGTATCACTCACTGCTGCAGAATGGCAGATCTGAAATACAATGGCCATATTCTAACACCAAGAAGACTGAAGCCTTATAAAGGAAAAGTCAGAGCGATTGCATAAATGACAAAGCCATAAAACAAGAAGACAGAACAGGTTTCTACAAATGTTGAAGTATCTTCCAAAGTCTGTGCCTAATACGTCTGAGATAATTATTCCTCCACATAAAACTATTGGAAGAAGATGTAGCCTAAGAATGGAACTTTTAACAGGAAAAATGTTTTGAAATGTTAAATAAATTAGTTAAAGAAGCACAGACATTAAAGTGTGATGTGAACAAGAAAGTTGTGCTGTACATAGGTCATAGCTCCCATATTATTCTGACCTATGTACAAGACAGCTGCCTTGTACATAGATCAGAGTAATATGGAAGGTATGGTACAACAAGTAAACATAAAATTGTCTATGAGACAGATATTTACAGATAAGAGGTATAGATAGGTTAGGAAATGCTAGCAATAGTATGTGGGTCAGAAATTTCATGTGTATGTATTTGGTAAAGAATCACTGTTGAAAGCAGGTCAAAGACCCCGTTAAAGCCTTTTTAGAAAGTGTTTTTTTTTTTTTTTTTTTTTAGAAGGAGGTGCCTCCAAGACTGGAAAAAATGCGATCTAAAAGTAAAATACTAACCATGCAAGGCACTATACACAGCAACAAGTGTTCATCAGAGCACATGTATTACAGAAGGATGAGGAATTGTGGAAGAACCTTTCTTTAAGTAGATAATTCTGCAATTACCAACAACAAAAAGGAAAAGTGAAATAAAATGTCACAGAAAGGTATTACAGAGAGGGGATGACCTGAGCAAAAATCATCACCAATAAAGGATAGATATCTGGCATTTTTAAGAAGAAAATTTGTTGTGCTCATAATTTTATGCTCACAGATGTAAAAATAACAGTCACCAACCAAATAAAAACACAAATGTTTGAAAGATTTATTAAGTCATATCTGGGGATGAAAAGCAAAAGAAACAGCAAAATATATAGTGTACTGGTTAAGAATGCCAACTTCAGTAGTACAAGCAGCAAACCATCACATATACAGTCAATATCATAAAACTATCCAAAGGAAGAAATGATAAGATACTCAGTACCAGGTTGTCTCTGGGGCTAAGTGGACACAAATTTGTTTTAGTTCAAGGAAGCTATATATCTCATGTGTATACATTACTATTTCAAGTTGTCTGAACTAGTCTGACAAACACTAGTTTAAGTCTGTTCATTGCACTAAAGCTCTTACTGTCAGGAAGGGGTGGACAATGGCCCACAGTATAAGTCAGGGATTCAAATGATTTCTACATGAGCAGAAATTCAGATATATAGAAATACAGTACGCACTTATCTGTTATTGGATGGACAAGTGCTAAGAACTGTGCAACCAGTGAAGGATCTTATAAGAAAGAGCTCTTAACATCAACTATGAGAATTATCATATTGTGATTTGAAATATAAAAGTAAATTATTTACTTACTATTTACATTACTGATTTCTTTAAATCAGTACAATTTAAAGGAAATGCTGCAGAAAAATCTGCAGAGATACAAGTACTACCTGATTTGGAGGTAGTAAAACAAGGTCACTGAAAGTATTTAAAAATAAGTTCTTTAATAAAATAAAATAAAACGTCTCATAGTGATAAGAAAGTAACAAACAAGGGCAAGCGCTTTCGGCATTAGCCTTCATCAGATCCTTGTGTGTATGTAAAAAACAATGAATTTAAACAGCTGATAGTTGACATAAGCAAAAGATATTTAATTGTCTTTGTAATCTATACCCTTTTAGTGTAGGTTTTAAAGGGGCCATAACATTTAGTCCTGGAGATCTATCTGCCTGTAGGTCAGCTATCCAGCACATTTCTGCTGTCTCTGTCCTATTGTTCAAATCTCCACCTTGTTTCTCATCAATGATTTGTAAAACCATAAATTTAAACTTATGATCTGGATATTTAGAAATATGCTGTGCTAATGCATTGTTCTTGTTATCCAGTTCAATATCACTAAGGTGTTGCAATATTCTCTCCTTGAGTTGCCTATTTGTTTTACCGACATAGAAGTTGACACATTGATCACATTTAGGGAATTATTATGGCAGCTCAGGTTAAATGTAACAAGACTGCCAGATTTCAATGTTAATGCATCTATCTTCAGTGTTCTTAAGCTTCAAGCTGCCAAATTGTGAGATATGAAATTTACATTTAGCAGTTTTTATAATATGTCTTTAAGATATACAAACAGTAACATACTTTTGGTGATTTAGAATATATCTTTAAGTATGTGAGTTTTTTGTTCATATTGTTTACATAGATATTTACATGTGTGGTTTTAGATGTTGGTTATTCATATTTGAGTTTGTTTCTGTTGCAACAATAGCAATTGCTACTTTGCACTGTTTCTTTAAATATATTAATTTGAATTGAGCATGTGACTGAGTGAAGGGTTTATAAAGAATGGTGTGTAAAGTAATTGCATGTGCTGATGATGTACTTTTAACTGTATGTGGACAAAAGCACTAAACCAGTTATCAGAAATAAATATTTTCATTTATTTTCCTGTGTCTGCATTTTTTTGAACAAGACTGAGACAACCTTGTTTGATTTCAAACATCAGAAACAATTACTAAACTAAAATTTAACATTGACTTACCCAAATGTTCTTGGATTTCCACTAAACACTGGACTAGTCAACCATATCAGAAACACTAAAAGTATATCAACCTTTTAATGAAAATCTGTTTTCTCACATATCATAAATAAAAGAAAAAATAAACAACACTACGGGTGATCATGAAGCAATAAAGGTGATAATGGATTTAAAAAAGATAAAGAAGCAGATCTGAGAGAGAAACTAAGGTAAAACGCATTCCTGACCAAGTGCACTCTAAGTATTAAGAGATGAAGAAGATAATCTGTAGAAAACATATACAGAAACAAAAAGAATAAAAAAGGACTGAAAGTACAAACTGTAATGACTGCTATAGATGTCCAGTCATTCACTAAATAAAAATCCTGAATGAAAATGTAACTCTGGGAACATGGCTTTATAATCACATGAGATAATGTGTATCTGAGTAGTAAGACAATTAATATGCATTAGCACTCATGCTCAGAAAACTAATAGATAAATGTTTATAGGGAAGTGAAACTGAACAAAGTCAGTTCTTTTCAAAAATGATGGAGGGCGCCAACATTTGTTAACCAACGGGTTTAATTTCGCTGATCATTAATTTACTTTAACCATTTCTAGTTGAAGTAATCAACTCCAATGGAACCCAATATATTATACAAAATGTGCTCATGATGGAAAGGCATGAAGCCAAAAGAGTCAATGGATGCTTCTCTGGGTTTCAACACAGTCTGTCATATCTTCTCATATGAAGTGTACATTGTTAAAAACATGGTAAAAACAAACTTCTTCAACAAAGTGGATTGCCAGACAATCCCTGTTTTGACAGGAGGCATTTTGTATGCAACACACCCAAGCTGTCTACAGAAAGATAACAAAAGTCTTGTAAAGACTCCACAAGATTTATCAAACAATATGAAAATAGTTACATTCTTTTGTTTCTGTAAGAGAAAACAATGACCGAGATATACTAACTATTATCTGAAATCTTTGCTTACTGTGTACAACAAAGAAGGAACAGAAATGTTCCTAGGTTCATAGCTACCCAACTTCCCTTCAATGTGAAAATCAAACCGTGTACCTTGTATTTGTAAGGCAAATACCTTGACTATTTTACCAACCCCCAACATAAATTCTAATGGGGATTTGAACGCTGCACCTTTGCAATGCTAATTTGATAACAAATTCTTTGGGCTAAATGGCCAGCGTAATAACATTTATAGGTTAAAAGATAAGTACTAGGCTAGCTGTCCTTGTTAGCTATTTTTTCTCAATGGTGATAATCAAACCCTGTACCTTTTTTTTGTGTGGCAAACACATTAATCATTATGCCAAGTCCCATTTTCATAGAAGTGTGGCAGCAAGCAGGCATAATATGAAGAGTAAGTATGGCACATAAAAATACTATTATAGAACGATTCATAAATGCTAAAAGCAGTACTCATGCAAACTTGTTGCTGGAGAATATTAACAGTAGATTTAGCTATAAAGCTACAAAGATGATTCAGAATTCAAGAGGGAGTCTGTGGGATTCTAGTAAATAAATAAATATATATATATATATATATATATATATATATATATATATATATATATATGGCTCACATATCTATCGCCAGCAATCACTGACTATTTATGAGAATCAAAGTTGCATATTCATTTTAAAAAAAATTTAGTGGTTTATGAAAACTAAGAAAGAACACGACACATACTCAAGTCTGCAGAAATTAGCAGCGCATAAGTTACCCATTTGTCCTCTTCCTGCTCATTCTCATTTCCGGTAGCAGCAACTGCAGTAGGAGAACAACTCAGCTATGGGTCTTTGCAGTAGAAAAAGGATTCTAAAATTAGTTCGGCGGTAGAGAACCTTAGTGCCTTTGTTGCCAGTTACAGTGATCTTAATAAATGTCATAAGATTGAATTCTAATTGTTAAATGAACGCCAAAAAGATGAAGGCACTAACAGATGGGAAGATTACGCAGAGAGATGAACAGAAAAAGCAAAGGGAAGAAGTAATTTGCAAAAATGATTTTGTAAAACTGCAACTTGCTTTTACAAAATTCAATTTCAGCATTTTAAAGGTACAGCCATGAACTTAGCTTGAAAAATCCCAGACATTTTTATGATGAGAATAGGTCAGGTCATATAATACACCTTCTATAACAATTGCTGAGCTTTTACTTTTACTATATAGAGCCATTACTGTCATCTTATATTGATTATGTTATAGGCTGCTGTATAAATGAATACTTCTATTGTCCTAAAGAATGTAGAGAAAGATGCTGTGCAGAGTGAATATTGAATAAAATGCGCTTTTAGCAGACGTAATTAAAATAAGTGGCTGTCATTCAATTTGTTGTTAGCTTAAATTTAAGGGAAAGTACTATGAGTTCTTAATAAATGCTGAATAAAAGGGGATTAAAGACCACATTACCAGCTAGCAGACACTAATGGCATAGTCAAAGAAAAAAGCTGTTTATATTTCAACAGCTGGAAAAGATTATAATGAATTTTAATGCATCTAATAACTTAAGCAAAGTACATATATTTAAATTTGTGACCATGGCTGTAGTATTTGTGGCTCAAATAAGACTTTAACAATAATTGTGCCGAAGGCCTTCACCCATGATATTTCACTCCATACAGTAAATAATAGTAGAAGTATTTGAAATGCTTAGATATACAAAGTATAAGAATATCATGATAAAGGGAGGAATAATCTTATAGTTAAATAAATAACCCAGCATATTCAAAAAAACAGCTAATACTTCAAATATATGTCATGATACTATTTTTGAGGTGAATAGGGAAAATAATTAAAGTATTACAAGACATCTGTAGCTAAAGATGTACCGGCATTGACATTTTCAGGGACAGAAGTAGAAACAATTAAAACACTTCAGTGAAACATTATGAGCATGTCACGGTTTCATTGTACAGTGATACTTTTAAGTAGATTCAGCTTTTAACAGTTAAGTGACCAATTTGTTAAAAGAATTGCTCAAACTTTTAAATGTGGTCCTTAGTTCAAAAATGTCAGATAGTGGCGTTATTATTGTGTGTTATTGAGATTTTTATTTACAAAGATATAGACAGTAACTATTTCGTATGCAGTAGTCGAAGTCACCATGTACACACCCATACAACATGCATTATACATAAATGCATACACACACACACACACACACACATATATATATATACATATATATATATATATATATATATATATATATATATATATATATATTCACACACACACAACACACACACACACACACACACACACACACACACACACGCACACACACACACACACACACACACACACACACACACACACACACACACACACACACACACACACACACACACGTGCACACATACACACACACACAGATGTATACTAGCAAATATCCATGACTGATATCATAAGATTTGCCTAAAGTTGCTGTGATTTGATCACAACAGTGAAGCCTGATTGATTTAACAAAGGCAACCTTGGGTAAATCCTCATATAACCTACACACAAGAGTGGAGTATTGCTATTATACAATGACATTATTTAAGAAAGAAATTATTGCTTACCTTCCTTAAATAATTTCCTTGTATGATGGCACTTCAGTCTTCACCTATGTCAACTGCTCGATACTAACGCACTACACATACATACAGCACCTACAGCCATATGATTTCACAGTGCATCAGTGAAGTCCAAGAGGTGCATTGGATAACATGGTAATTTCTGCTTAGTGGTGTACCTCTGAGCTTCTTTGCTTAAGAATTCTGGACAAAGCCAAAAATAACGGGGGAGGGTCAAAAAGACAGTTTTTAAATATTACTCTAATTCACTTAAATGTTTATATAACAATGGGCTTGGAATCAACATGCATTTCTTGAAAAATAAGTATGAAATGTCACTGTCTGTCATTATTGACTGACTGCAACTCTTGGTGATTTACCAGAAAATCAAAAATTATATGAAAGATAGAATAAAAATATGAAGAAAATCCGGGGCATTCTGCAAAATTCTGGACAAGTGTCGGGTATATTACCAAAAGTATTATCAGTCCTGCTGCTAAACAGTATTTCAGAGACCAGACTTCTTTTTACTGGTATATGCTTAATTTACAATGGACATGTTTTGGAGTAATAGTGACCCTTTAACACTGCAGTGGTGGTGCTGTGGTAGCGTTGTCGCCTCACAGTAAGACATTGTCCTGTTCGATTCTCAGCTAGAGCGTCTTCTGTGTGGAGACATGCGTGAATGGGTGTACTTTTGTTGAAGGCTGTGCGTCAGGGCTGGCAACTCGGCACGTAAAAATTTACTGCCAATCATTAGCAGACCAGTGTTCCGCTGTGGCGACCCCTAACCGGGAAAAGCCGAAAGACACAACAACAACTGTGTGTGTGTGTGTGTGTGTGTGTGTGTGTGTGTGTGTGTGTGTCTCGCTCTATCTCCATATATATATTTTTTGGCTCATTACTGGTCATCATGTATCATGTGATAAATGGATTTCTTCTTCCTTAATCTGTTGATGTTGGATATCATTTTATTTCCCACTAAAGAAGCTCTAGCAAACACAATGGTTTAGATTCACCTGTGGGATGCTAATGAACTTTTTGGTCAACCAAGCTGCTGGTGTGTATGTGTGCGTGCGTGTGTGTGTGTGTGTGTGTGTGTTTATCGATATATATATGCATGTATTTGTGTGTAGCTGAGCATGTGTGTTCATGTATAGCTTTACTATGAAGTTTCCAAAATGCATAATATAAAAAACAATCCCATGGTTAGCATATCGTAAACCAGCAGTGCCAAAGACTACAATATTGATCTGTCATACTTGTCACCCCTACAGGAACCATATTAGCACTCATTCTTGGGTCTACATAGGTAGGGAGGGAGATTCAGTGTTTGGGATTCTTAGTCCTTGTGGTCTTTGGCATTGCTGACTTATGATACATCCATGTGTGATCACCATTTTTGATATTATATGATCTCACAGAATATCCAAAAATGTTGGGATTTGCAATACCGAACTCTTGAGCACAATGTCACATGATTAACAATGAGGTTGCAAGTTGCAACAGCTTGGAGGAAAAATAAATTCTAAGCTGTAATGACAATGGATCTTTTTCTCTGTAAACTGTGCTTGGAAATGGGCTACCTGAATATACAGTCTGTCATAAATGAATGAAGCTAATATCTGCCACTTGCTTTTATATCCTACCCTCTTCTGAAAGAATCCCAAAAGGTCTGATTACTAAGAAGGCATCACTAGAAACCAAAGGGTGTTTGCTAGGATTTCATGAGATGAAGTATTGTCTGCTAAAGCCTTTGACATGGTCGCACCCACACATTGGTGCAAACTACTTAGTGATATACTGCCTTGTAATCTTAGATACATTTTTTTCTTAAAAGAGAATACTTCAACATGTTTAATTCTTAACACTGTGATGGGATAACTTAAGCATGTGCAATTCCCAGATTCTACTCCTTTATAATTTAACAGTGACTTTTTCTGACTCAGGGTCTTCTTACCAACAAGTTAGTTTCACAGGATTGCAAATGTATGTGTATTACATTTACCTTACTATTGGTCAAATTGGCCACGGTGGTGCAGTGGTTAACATTGTCGCCTCACAGCAAGAAGTTCTCCGGTTCGATCCTCGGCTGGGGTGCCTTCTGTGTTGAGTCTGCATGTCCTCCCTGTGGTTGTGTGGGTTTCCTCTGGGTGCTCCAGTTTCCTCCCAAAGACATGCTGTAGGTGGATTGGACACTCCATATTGGCCCTAGGTGTGTGCATGTGTGTGCCTTCAGTGGAAGGTTGGGAGCTGCGCTGCCAACCTGACACCGTAAAACTCCACTGCCAATCACAAGCAGACAGGTGATCTGCTGTGGTGACCACTAACCCGGAAAAGCCGAAAGAAGAAAAATTAGTCAAATCACAGTAGCATTCTCAAGTGGGAGGTCAGACAATAATCTGAACAACATAATTAATTCCTTTTGAATCTGTAATTAAACATTGTGCATTAGTGTTGACACTGTTACCTGATAACTATATATTGGTATATATAATGCAGATGCTAGCCTATACAGATTGCTTGCTGTTTATTGCTTGGAAACCATATTTATTATTTCATGAAGATATTTAAATAGTAATGTTCCTCTTGGGTCTCCTGCATAAAATATCTATAGTTCCAGTATAAAGTAACCAGTTCAACAAACAAGCAGGCAAATTTGGGAGGACAGATGAACTTCTTAAGAAACAATCAGAAGTAGCCTAGAAGGTTCATGGGATCTTTGCATTTTGTTTTAGGTCATTATTATGGACTGTGATCCTGCACCAGGAGTAAAAAAACTGAATGAATGATGAACTGGTTCCACAATCTTATGGCCTTGGTACAGAATCTGCACACTGGATAAGTAATAGTTTTCTGATTACTTATAATGATGTACTTTGTTGAAGAATTGCTGTGGCTATGCAAGCTCATCACTATCAGGAAACTGATGCTAAAAATTAGGATGAGACAATGCAATTCTCCATGACATTATAGACACAAAAGGGGGTGGCCACAATGGTGGAGCGGTTAGCGTTGTCACCTCACAGCAAGAGGTTCCCTGGTTTGATCCTTGGCTGGGGTGCCTTCTGTGCAGAGTCTGCATGTCCTCCCTGTGGTCATGTGGGTTTCCTATGGGTGCTCCAGTTTCCTCCCACATCCCTAAGACATGCTGTAGTTGGATTGGACACACTAAATTTGCCCAAGATGAGAGTGTGTGTGTGTGTATGCCTTCTGTGGAAGGTTGGGCGCTAGGCTGGCAACTCGAGACTGTAAAACTCCACTGCCAATCATGAGCAGACAGGTCATCCGTTGTGGCAACCCCTAACTGGGAAAAGCCTAATGAAAAAAAATTATAGAGATAAAAGGTTGTTTAATTTTACAAAGATTATTTTTTTGCATTGAATCAAATAATCTGCATCACTTCATCTGCTGTTGTATGAGATGCATGTACATTATCTAATCTCCTTGCTAGCAATCTTTTCCTAAACAACGTCTCTGTATAAAATATGACAGGCTACAACATATGTAAATTGTAAATGGTAAATTTCATAAAACAAGTGGAGAATAGAACTCACTTACATAGTTTCATGCACTGCTGGTTTGAATTCTGTTTCTCATCTGTTTCCACAGTTCTGAAAAAGATGAACAAATAACAGTATATAACTCTTGCAGTACAAAGAATGGTAAAGGATCATACCTCTCAACTTTTCAATGGAAGAAATCTGGCCAAAGCCAAAAATAATGGGAAGACAAAGGCCCAAAAATAGCTGCTAGTTTTTAAATATTGCTATTATAAACTTAGCAAATTGATAGAATAACAGTGTTTGCATTAACATGCCTTTTTAGAAGGGTATAAATTCTGAAACTCAAATGTCTCTCATTATTTAGTGACATCATTTCTCAATGATTTACCAGAAAACCACAGATTTTTTTTTTTTTTTGAGGAACAGACTTAAAGTATGAGGCAAACAATCTGCACATTCTGTGAAAATCTAGACAATTGAGAGGTATGGAAAGGTTGCATGACAGTTTGTTGAAACTGAATTCAGCAAACAACAGTTTCATGAATGCCATTCCCTAAATTTGCTTTCTTTGAAAAAAAAACACTTTTGGAGGTAAACAAAATGAATTATTTTTTCCAACATTCTTTCCAGAATAATTATATGGATTTCTAAGAATACAAAACCTTGTGGAAAAAAGACAGTATTAGAGATTTCTCTGACTGAAAAGTCTGTTCATAAAAAAATTGGCTTTTGCAGAAATTGTTTATTGAAAAAATGATACCACGTAAGTCATTATTAACTGTAATTAGTATGTTAAGTAAATGCTTATAGGTTCATATGCAATTACCGGTTAGAGTTACAAGAAATCTTGCTTAACAATTATTATACTTTTATTTGTTTAAGCACAGAATCACTTTCATGTGATGGAATATTACTAGTGCTTTTTATAACTGTAGAGATGTTCATAATTTTAGAATACTATGTAGGAAGAGAGTAAAATCTAACATTGCCCTTGGCATACCAATCAGACTATGGGCCAGATTCACGATGGCTTGCACGGAGTCTAAGAGTAGAGTAAGACTCCATGCAGCCATCATGCCCGACGAGCGATCCAGGAACAGCCTGCAGGGGCGTGCAAGAGAGCTCCTAAAACGTCTCTTACACGAACAGGGCTGGGATATGCAAATTACCTCAATTGCAGGCGAAAGGCATGCAAATGAGGTAGATTTGCGACTCAGGAAACCCAAACCTGTCCGAGTAAGAGCAGTGTTATTTGCAGAAATGTACTCAGTTGACAAATGAGTACCGTTCTGCAAATAGCAAAATAGAGCCGTGACAGCTCCAAATAAAGGTTGCATCCAGTGCAGGAAGCATGCCAATGGCCAAATATACAGCCATTGGCAATGTTTCCCGATGCAATATGAAAAAAAAAAATTTTTTTCTCCGATTTCCAATGTTTAAGCGTAGCGCAGCGCCGCACAAACAGGCTGCGCTCTAAAAACCAGAAAACTAAAAATTAAAAAATCCACAAATGTGGATCTTATTTAAATTGTTAATGTACAATGCAAGGGAATGGCAGGCTGAAGACAACATGGCTGCCGAGTAGAGGTTGCTAAGGGGGGCAAGCTCAGTCTAAGAGATGTAACCAAGCACTAGTAGGCAATCCTATGCAAAGGAGGGTTAGGATAGTGAATCGCAAGTTTACATAGCAAATGAGCACAGTCAGTGGAGTGTAGGAGTAGGATAAGGGGAGTAACAGAGTAGAAGATAGGTGACATCACAAGTGGGGTATGTATGAAAGAAGTGAAGCTCATTGGAGCAGAGTGGCATGTGTCAGCTGTCATTTACACATCATGGAAAGAGGTGTGTCAACAGGTAGGCTAGGTAAAGGCAAGAAATGGAAGGTGTATGCCGTGGATAACACCAACGTTTCTTGCTGAGCAGGTATGCATGCGTGTGCGCGCTTGTAAACCCGAGTAAGACAGAGTGCACGCGTGTAAGCGTGAGTGCGTGTGTTTAAGCCAGAATAAGCATGTATAAGGCTGTTTAAAGAGTTGTAAGCACTTTTGCGCTGGTGTGCGCATTTTAACCCAAATAAGCAAGTTTTAGTCCGTGTAAGCATGTGTGCACGCGTGTGAGCTGCTGTGAGCGTGTTTTCACTTGTGCGCACGGCGCTGCCCCCCCGAGGAAACAGAAAGGAAGAAGGAAGCACAACAAATAGTAGGAAGCTACCAGGGAGTACTAGCAGAGCTAGCAGGTGAAAACAATCAGAATCAGGCAATTACACAGGCAGTACACTAGCCCAGCCCAGCCTAGCACTTAAAACTCTGCAAACAACAGTCCATTATGTTTCTCACAACAGACACTGCACTAAGCTAATAGAAGTGAAAACTGAAAAAGCTTTACTGAGACAAAGAAATGTTAGGGGCTGCCATTGCTGTTATAAGGTGACATATGCAACATGCTGAGGGTGGTGACAATGGAAATGCTGCTGGACAACCCACAGTGAGGAGACAGAGAAGAGTGTACAGGCCCAGAGAAACCTACCAGGGGCTACATGAGCTAGAGATAGTGGAGCGCTATAGAGTGGAAAGAGACCTCCTGCAGCAAATTGTTGAGCTGTGCAGGCCATGCCTCACACACAGAACCAACAGAGGGGAACCCATCCCAGTGGAAACCAAGGTATGTGTTGGCCTAAAAATATTAGCAACAGGTACCTTCCAGAGACCAACCGGTGATATGATGGGGATATCACAGGCATCAGCATCCAGGGTACTGCACCAGTTCCTGGATGCCATGTCAGCACATGTCGGTGATCATGTATATTTCCCCAATTCCCATGAGGAATTAGCCAGCAATATGCGTCTCTTCCAGCAAATAGCGGAATACCCTGAGGTAGTGGGTGCAATAGACTGCATGCACATACGCATCAAAGCACCAGCCAGCGAGCGGGGTAGGGTCTACTTCAACCACAAGGGCTTCCCCTCCATCAACTGCCAGGTCATATTTGATGCCCAGGGCATAATACTGAATGTGTGTGCTGGCTGCCCTGGAAGCTACCATGATTCCCATATCTGGCATCTGACGCAGCTGTACCAGACATTTGCCAATGGGGACATCCCACATGGTCACATAGTGGGGAATGCTGGCTATGCACTGGAGCCGTGGCTGATGACACCCATCAGAAACACACACACACCTGAACAGGAACGCCATAATGAGGCACACGCACAAACACATAATGTAATCGAGCATGTGTTTGGGCTGCTCAAGTCATGGTTCCGGTGCCTGGACACATCTGGTGGAGCCCTGCAGTACTCACCAACTACATGTACCCAAATTGTTATGGTATGTGCTATGCTACATAATATGATCCTGCGAAAACAGTTGCAGCAGGACCAGCATATGCTTGGGCCAAACAGCCCCCCACCATTGCCAAGGCCATCACAGGCAGAGCGTGACTCAGAGGAGGAACAGCCTGAGCCTGCCCCAGTAGGCAGAAGGAGGCATGCCCAGTATGCTTTGGCCTTGGCAAAGAGGCAACGCATAGCACATACACTGGCTCAGTAGGAACTCTGGAAATGATACCTCTCTCTGACTTGCACATATAGTAAAAGGGATGCCTACGTTGACACTACCTGCTTTCAGACATGTACAAGGAGTGTAGTATGTGCATCCGACATAGGCAGCCCTGCAGCACCACCTGAGGCATGATTGCCATGTGTTAAGAAATATAAAGCAGTGATAAACAGCATTTACCACCATGTAGTATATGCAAACAAAATCGCACACACCAACTAGCACAACTGTGGTCAATGTTGAGTAATACTGGGCGACGTCCAGCAATGTTGGTGAATATTGAGCAATGTCGGACAAGCCTGGTCTAAGTAGGGCATAGCTGAACAAAAGCCAACATGCTCATATTTGCTTAACTGGCCCTTAAGCAGTCTGGTCTGCTCAGTATGAAAATATAAAGCAGTGATGGGCCTCGAACCCAGGATACTGTGCACTATAGTTAAAGTTCAGAACCACTAAACCATGACAGTGTTGCAGTGGTCAGCCTGTATGAAGGAATGTTGATAAGTCTATGCAAAGTATCTCATGGAAACCCTGCAGGCACAGCATAATCCCTGTCGAGTTATGACACAAAGGTGAGTCCTGCAGTAAGAACAGAACCTGACTTCCAACACACACAGTATAAATGTTAATATTGGTAATGTTCACACACATCAACAAATGTAGTGGACGTCAGATAGCAACATACTGAAAGGTCACACTGGGCATGCTCACACACTTGAATAAATGAGACAAATGTCAGGCAACAAAACACGGAAAGCCTGAACTGGGCATGCTCACACACTTAGGCCATGTCTGAGTACAGCAGTGGGCCACACATATCTGGCAGTTGCATTTGTTAACCCAGGAACCTCTCACTATCCAGCAATCCACCCTGGGCACACAGTTATATGACAACAGACACATATATAATATAGTGGAACCCTGTCATAATCAAATATGTTCTGCAGATACCCAAGTTGTTCATAGAAACTGATAAAGCAAAGACGATAAAGACCTACAGACAGTATCAGCAATAAACATTGTGCATCCCGAACATTAGCATAGGTTCAGAGGTCGATACTAGGCTATCTACCCTAGGACATGTACAAGCCTAGCCAGAGTGTGTTTGTCATTTGCAACCCTGTCAGATTACTACACTGTGCGTGTGAATAGTAGGTCACACAAGATAGCCCATGTACGTTTAGGTTAGTGTGCCTCTGTCTAGCAGGGACACAGAAGATATCCCAGGGGTAAACATACGATCACCCATACGGTCATCAAGATGTCTCCTGTAGGTGGTCAGTGGGTGGCTCTGCCTATGTGAAACTGGGATTACAATCTGGAATGAGTAGAGCTTCTGGGAGAAGAATCTGTCCCTCCAGCATGTCCTATTAACATCTGTGCTGAGGTATATGTCCCTGGAGTGTGTAGCTCCAAGGGAGTCGGATATTCTGAGGTGGAGCATGTCCAGTAATTCTGGGTTGGGTATATCTGTAAACAACAGGCACACATCATATCCAAGTAGGTGGTAAGCGACTGAGTAGAGCTGGAGTTACTGCATCCGAACTGTGCAGGGCATCCGTGTGAGTCCCTAGATCTGCTTGGTGAGGAACTTCTGTGGCCAGTACAGTTGCTGCAGGTGTCGGGTAAGGTACACCCTAAATGTGGCATTGTAACCAAGCATGGTTGTGATGAGTATAGGGGCACAATGACCTCACTTGATCTAGATGTGAAACCATATGGGATAAGGTGGCCTGTATAGAGGGTCTGTCCAACCACTTTGGCAACGTGATTGTCAAAGGCGACAGTACGAACAAGTCATGTCCCCAAACCCCTAACAACTCCTACCATATGCAGTGGAGTACTACCTATGTGGTAATGTGTGGGCATGTTGTTATTCCCAAAGGGGATGACTATGCAACTAATGGCATTTAGCTGTAGGCCATGGCTCAGGCACCAGTCATCCATCTCTGTGAGACCCTGTTTGAGTATGCATGTGGCAGCTGGAGAGTTGATTATGGCACCCAGCTTGCAGTCAAGTGCGAACACGGTCAGCCATATTCCCCCTGTGGTAGCCTGTACGTCAGACAAATATATACTGAACAAGAGAGGTCCCAGGACTGAGCCGTGTGGGATGCCACGTGTAACTGGTGTATAGTCAGACATGGCACCTGCAATTCTGACCATGTGGATGCTATCCCTGATACAGGTAGAAATCCATCATGTGAGATATGTGTCCATATCGACGCTGGTGAGCCTATGCATAATGGCCCAGTGGGTTATTGTGTTGAAGGGTTTTGCAAGGTTCAGGTAGGCTGTGTGGACAACCGTCCCTATATCGATGGACCTGTTAACCGTTTAAAGAATACAAACAGGTTCAAGAGGCAAGATCTGCCCACAACAATGCTGAAATGTGTAGGACACAGTGTCTGTAGGTTCCCAATGTCTATGTGTATGAGTCCCATGACAATACGCTCCATAGCTTTGCAGAACAGGCTAGTTAGGCTTATAGGGCAATATTGTCTGTGGTCCGTTGTGGCACCAACTCTGTGGAGTGGGACCACTGTTGCTGCATGCCATTCCTTGGGTACATATCCTGTAGTAACTCCGATATTGAACAGTGATGTAATGTGAGGGTTACGTCTGTCATGAAGCTCGTGTAAGATGCAGGCCGGGACACCGTCTGGTCCCATTGATGCTGTGATGTACGCATTGGGGAGGGCAGCACTCACCTGTTATTGTGTGATGTCAGGGAGGTTACACTCTGTTGGGATGGATAGTTGCTCCTTAGGGGGGATGGGGGGAGACATCCGCACTGAACCTGTTTGCCAGGATGTTGGCAATGCCAGTGGGTTCAGGGTAAGTTTAGTCAGTATGCAGTAACTCACAGCATATCAGTGAGTGTCCACCCAGGTTCCTGACATAACTGAAGAAGGCTGTGTGATAGTCCTACATGTCTGGTGCAATTGTCCGGTAGAAGCGGCCCTTAGAAAAGTGCATGAGTGATCGTAGCTGTCTGCTAGTACAGATCACAGATGCCTTCCCCATCTGGGATTGTGCTCTATCATGTAGTAGCTTCCTCCTGACATTGTACAGCTTATTAATGGCTGGGGTCTACCAGACAGGTCCCCTGCCATTGAAGGAGTGAGTCCTGTTGTTATTTGGGATAGCACTATCCATGCAGTCCAGTAGGTGTCCATAGAATGTGTATGTAAAGGATTCAGCAGTCTGAGTCATATTTGCCACTGTCTCAGGGTCTCTGAAGGATACCACCTTGCTTTGGTGAAGTGAGACGTTGGCTCATGAGGAGTTCACCAAGATTACCCAGGATGGATGTGTGGAGGGTATATGTATGTCCAGTGAGATACATGTATGTTCTGACCTTACCAATGAGGGGTATATCGCTGGTGTGGAACATAGAGTCCCCATGTTGGTGATGATCAGGTCCAATATGTATTCCCCCTTGTGGCTGTGCTGACTGGTTGTGCCATAGCATATGAGTCTACAAATTGTAGCAACTGTTGGGTGAGGGTGTTGGGGCTTGAGTAGTATCCCCAGTCAATATTTGTGTATTTGAAGTCACCCAATACAATGGTGTTTGTGGAGACCTTCATATTCTCCATAGTTCCCATGAAAGCCGAGTGTGGTTCCTGAGTTTGGGAGGGTGGTCTGTAGCAGGCAACAAACTGAAAGGCAGTTTTGCACAATGGTAGTTATATATGTATGGTCTGTGATGCTTTGTGCAGTGCTTCTAACCCGGAGATGTGTGTATCTGTGATGTATATGGATACTCCCCCTAGTTGTGTTGTCTCTTCCAAGTCTTGTGATCAGAAAGCATGGTATGAAACATAACCTGGTAGTGCTGGTGTGCATAAGTGAGCCTGAACCAGATGTCTGTTAGTGCACAGATATCGCTATCCTCCATACTGAGGAGAGTCCTGAGTGGCCGCAATATGAGGGTAACACATCTGGTGTTGAGCAGCATTACCCTTAGTTTCATTTAACTTGTAATGTCTATGGAGGTGGGTTTGTCTTTTGAGCCCTGCTTAAAAAAGGTACTATGGTGGTAGCAAGAGCCTTAGCCAGCATTCGAAAGTCCAAGGGTGACAGGTGCAAGCTGTCCATAGTGAAGCTACCTGGCATGTCGAGCATGTCACCACAGGCTGACAGACACTGTATCCCCTATGAATGACACCAATTTGTTAGCCAACTGTTAAACGTGATATGTTTGTCTGTATACTGTGACATCATAATTGGTGGGTGTAAGATGCTAGACAAGGTCAGGGTCATACTGGCCTGGGCTACATCATCAGAGTGTTCCTCCATGTATCATGTCATGTGGTCCAGGGAGTAACGTCTGAGGTTTTACGCACCAGCATGGACAATGATGTTGCCAGTTCTGTGCTTGCTTTGGAGTGACCTGACTGCATGTGTTATGTGGTAGATCCTGGCACCCGACAGACAGCCCAAAGTGACTATTCCCTTGTTTGGGCTGGTGAGTGGTATGTCAGTGTGTCTGACAATAAGTGTTGCCTATTACAAGTGTATTAGATGTGTTTTTAGCCCGAAGGGCAGTGACTGTGTGGCACACTGACATTGTGAACTATGTGATATGTGGGTATTGTAGTGGGGTAGCAGTTGTGTGTGTGTCTTCTTTGGAGGTCTCTGCTGCTTAGGCAGAGTTCATTTAGAGCATTCGAGTATGTCTATGTGTGATAATGTGGTTTGAGTGCTGTCGCTAGAGGATATGTGAGACTGATATGTGGTGTGTGTGGTTACCTTCACCACCTGATAGACTGTGCCAGTCATGGGTCGAGAGAGTTCAGCACCCTGTATGTCTATATAGATGCATCTCACACATATATCTGAGTTTGTCGGGAGGAGGAGAGGGTTGTCTGTGTACATGAGGCAGATGTGACATTGTGTCAACATCACAATATTCACCAGCTGGACTGGAGAGTACACACAAAACCGACCCCTGGACATGCCAGGATATTATGATGACATACTCTGTAGCCTGATCACAAAGGATCAGTAGGGTGTTAAGTGTGTAAAAGAGTATAACAGGGATTAGTGCTCAGGCTCATTGGTGTTTTGTAAAGAGTAGCTGAGAAGGAGTCCAGACTGAATCATGACACCTCCTTCAGCTATGTCATAAATAGCAATGTACACCCATATATGTCCTGAGTCAGGGCCAACTGTACCTGACTGACAATGCCAACATCCTGACAGACAGGCCCATATATACATACCCACCTCCCACTGACGATAGTCCATATCATCATACCAGGAGATATCACATGTAGAATGGATAAGCAGCTACCCCCAATGCCAAAAGCATGGCAGCAAGTGGAATACATTGATTCC
The DNA here is from genome assembly GCF_019279795.1 of Protopterus annectens. Taxonomy (NCBI): domain Eukaryota; kingdom Metazoa; phylum Chordata; order Ceratodontiformes; family Protopteridae; genus Protopterus; species Protopterus annectens. The sequence goes on from NC_056739.1 coordinate 390,586,905, forward strand.
CAATATGTGTCATGCATAAACTACAGAACAAACAGATCCTGCCCCTGAACAGTCAGCTGAGCCTCACCCCCTACACAGGATGTGGAACCATTGAATGTGTTACAGCAACATATGGCACTCCCCACAAGTGTTGGTGCACAACACACCATGGGAAGTACAGTCCAGTACGCCTATGAAGTCTGATCTGCAAGGTCATGGAGTCCATCATGGTTGAAGTCAGAAACAGAGCTATTGGAAGCTGACATACACACAACACCACCAACTGTGGTATGTTCATGTGCGGATCATGGTTCGCAAACATGCTAGACTGTTTGCACGGCAGGCACCCAGGACATACATCACTGAACACAGCTACACATGTCTCACATAGACTTTGAATAGCCCTTTATCAACATCCCAGACACATGTAGTATCCACAAAACCAACAAGCTGTGCATAAATATGTGTTGACATATGAAGGAATGTCAATGTGTCCACAGATAGATCACACAAGGTAAGGATTATGAGGTCCTGTTCAAGCTGTTGACACCTGCTGACCCACATGAACCATTCCTGGAATGGCATAAAACAAAGTGTACACACATCACCATGTCCAGTCTGATGATGTCACCATCCTATAAATACAGCAGGAGAAGGGAAACCAGCCAGTAAAGCAAATAGTACACCGTGTTAATGCGTCTCTCTCTAGTATCATAACATAGTTAGGTAGGGGTTTGAATCCTGCAAACGCTGTATGTGTGCAGTTTGTTTTGAGAGGAGTGCCCTTTTTGGAGACTGGGAAAACTCACTAAAAGAGGTACATTCCTGTTTGGAAAGTCTGATGATGTCACCATCCTACAAATACAGCAGGAGAAGGGAAATCAGCCACTAAAGCAAATAGCACACCGTGTTAATGCGTCTCTCTCTCTCGCATCATAACATAGTTAGATAGGGGTTTGAATCCTGCAAACACTGACTGTGTGTGTGGAGGGGGGGGTGTATGTGTGCAGTTTCCTTTGAGAAGAGTGCCCTTTTTGGAGACTGGGAAAACTCACTAAAAGAGGTACATTCCTCTTTGGAAAGTCTGATGATGTCACCACCCTACAAATACAGAAGGAGAAGGGAAACCAGCCAGTAAAGCTAATAGCGCGCCGTGTTAATGCATCTCTCACTAATATCATAACATAGCTAAGTAGGGGTAAGAATCCTGCAAGCATTGATAGCGTGTGTGTGTCACTGTTGGTCAATGCGGTGTGGGTTTTGGTTTTACTATGGTAGGACATATTATGATTAAAACAGTAAGTGCATTGCACACATCAGGTATCTGCATGGCAAATATATATGTGTACATGTCCCCTCAATCAGTACATAGGTGTGAAGCCTGCATACTACGTGAATACATCTGTTTCCATTGACAGGTTGTGCCGCTGCTTCTCAGATCGTAGGTCACATATGTATGTATGTGACAAGGCCGTCCACTGTTGTGATCTGTGGCCAAGGTCATCTGTGCCACACACACCCATGACAGTTACTAAAGAGTAGTGTGAGTGAGGGTATATGACTGGGGTATATGTCAGACATGTTCATACACAACAACAACTGGCAATAATGGACAGTCTGTATAGGTGTACAACTGCCTTGTGGATATGCATTCAGGCCTCTAATGTCTTATGTGATACACCGAGGGATTCCACAATACCTATGGATATGTGGATACCAAGGGACACATGACATAACACGAGGCTGTATGTACACATTGGTACCCAACATACATGTTGAGGTCTACCATCGATGTGGTACTGACGGGATAGTATGTATAGTAAATGTGGATGACTATGCCATAGCCGGCTTACTGCTATACAGCATGTATCAGACAACAGGTATCTGTCTGTATGATACCCTTGTGTAGGATATGCGTCCCATCCAGGGAATGCATTGTAGGCCAATGCATGCATTTCCAGATGTGGATGGACACATCCCTAGTGTGTTTGCATGTACCTATAGCTATATGCCAAACAGGTGTGGTCCCAGGAATGGGTGGCGGTCAATACCACTGGTTAGTGTTAGAGTATAGTACTGGAAGGATCCAACTGTTACTGAGTTCCCTACAACTGTGTGTCATTTGTCAGGACATCATCCAATGATTGCTTATAGTCATGCTGTTGAGGTTGTATATACTATCAGACCGCAAATCATTGACAGATATTAACAGTATCACCCACAGCATAGTGTCAACCCATGTCATGCACACATGTGGACCCATGTTAGTACATAACTGTAGTAGAATGCATACTGGCCATTGAAAGTTACTATGAGATGTTAACAATGTGTACAACAGGGTATGCCACACGTCCCATGTGTCCACCATGCATGTACATGCAGACAGTGCGCACCCACCATGTTCATAGATGTACACTTGCTAATCTGTACTGCACACATCACACACGTACTGTCCACTCACTAACACATGCTGGCAACACATTACACTTCAGCCAAGTGGCACATGGGTGGACAATGCATACTCAGACCTAACAGTGGTGTAAACAATGTTACATTGACAATCAGAGCTTTGATACATAATGCCTGCTCAGACATACCTACAAGGATGTCATTGCACTTTCCTGTTGACAACTTGCTAATATTGCTACACTGCTATAATGTCACCCTGTGCATCAGCACCATGTTAGCCTGTTCCTGCATCAATGTTACAGATGACAGGAGGCAACACAGGTATCATCATATGCACAGGGTGTGTTGTTGTTTGCCAGAGTCTGACATTGACCCATCCAGTCGACATGTCTGTGTGTGTGTGTGTGTGTGTGTGTGTGTGTGTGTGTGTGTGTGTGTGTGTGTGTGTGTGTGTGTGTGTGTGTGTGTGAGGGACAACAGTACAGCATGGGCCAACGCTGATGTAATGTGTGTGTGTATGTGTGAGCCCTAGTTGTTTGGTTAATGTGTGTGTGTCCGCATGCACACAGCTCCACCATGTGGCTGCCATATACAGTAGTTTGTGGGACAGCCAAAGACTGTACCTACTAGGCTGTACAAATCACTGTCTCTGGCCACGGACACAGTACCTGTGCCTGGCAGGGGTGCTACGGACAGTATTGTGTACCAACCCCAAATGGGTAATGTTATCAGAGGCAGAGGTATGATGACTGGACCCATGTCCCTGCTGGGACTGGCCAGAGCCACATGCACGTGGTCTACTGGGATGGTCAATGGACAGGCCAGCCCCAGCATGGCTGGGGCTGGTACTGCTACTATGGGAGCAGCTGTGAACTGTGGGCAGTCCGCGACCACTGCCAGCTGTTGCTGTTGCTGGCATGCATCCGCGTCGACATCGCAACTGTCCCGCACGGTCCTGGCTCATGGAAGACATATTGTGGAGGGCATCTACTGTCTCCCCCCAATGTCTATCAATGACCTCGGTGTAATTCCGGATGGCATCGGCAAGGTCACGGATGCTGTCATTGATAGCGGTGTAATGGGCCCTCTGCGCCCTTAGTCCCTGTCTGGTGTACCGTTCCATACATGCCTGAGCATGCATTACAGCCTGGAACGTACTGGACATTGTAAGACCTGTGAGGGCACGTCTGCCAGGGGAAATATGACCAGCGGTGCTCCCCCGAGAACCCCTGGACCTCCGCCTATGTGGTACCATTCCAAGAATCCAGCTATGGCTGCTGTGAGGGGATGCAAGTGCCATGGGTACCACACTCTCCTGGTCAATGCCAACTGTATGCTGTCCCTCGCCTATGGCCATTGGTGATGAGGGATGTATTGACAGTATGAGTGTGCGCATAGATGAGGTTGAACGCTGTGTACTGTCGATTGGTGGACCAACGACAGACCCTGTCAAACCTTCCTGTGCCAGAATACATGTCTCATCATCACCACTATTCGTGGCAGTGGCTTCAGGTTCCCTGCTGCTTTCGGCCACCCCTAACTCAGCATCTGTGAGAGGAAGACAGGAAACACACTTTACAGTCTGCACATGATGCATGCATACATGCACACCTGCACACATGCACACATGAACACATGCACACATGCACACATATACACTCCTCACTACAGCACATACACACACACACCAGCAATCCAACACATCCTCTATAGTGGGTGAAGGTGGGTGCCAGTATCACAAGGCAAACAGTCACTACACACGTGTCAGTATGCAGAATATGTGTTGCACAAGACCATGCAGTGCAAGTGTAGATGCCCCTATTTCATGGCAGTGTACATGGCTTTGATGCAACTGTGTAGTTGTTCAGTGATTGGCTACACCCTGGAACACAATGTGTACCTGGACACAATATTGCTGTGCAAGTATTATCAGCTCTGCAATGCCCTGTGCACCATCACTCACAGGTATACATGCCATGGCTGCATGTGTTAACTGTGTGATACATAGATTTCCATGTCTGAGTACAGTGTCTGTGTCCATAGCAGATAATAGTGGGCACAGGTGTAGCACATGCATGCTATGTACACACACGGGATGAGTGGTGCATGTTGACATGAAGGAATCCCAATGCTCGACATGGCCAGTGTACAGTGGTTATGATGAGTGTGGGACATATTGCAGATATGTCAGTGCCAGCCATGGCATGGCATGCTACACGATGGCAGCATTAAACACCGCACATACCCAATGTGTGTCATGTGACCTATACACCCACTAGCATTCAAGGACATATATGTGACACATTGTTCGGATGGCGACTGCTGTACATATTGTGTATACTGGCATATGTAAGCACACACACAACATGTTATGCATATTGTGCATAGGTGCATATGTTTGCACACACACAACATTGAGGTGCACAGCAATGACTGCTATGAGTAGTACTGTGGTCACTGTAACTGGATGGGGTATAGTACCCTGTGCCATCATCATCATGCATCTTGTGGTCACTCACAGCTACTAATGTGTGCAAGACCACCGCCTAGCATGCTGTACCTGAACTGCAGTGCCATGGCTATGTTCACAATTACACAGCCACTTTGTACATGGGTGTGTGAGGTGCCCAATAGGGAGCATTGCCTAACATGACTGTGTTATGTGTTGAAGAGTGTTGCACAGCCCCATAATAGGCCTCTACCCCTGAGGTACATCATGTGTGTGTGCATGACATGTGGGATACTGAAGTGTGACCTTACAGTGGGTGTGTGGCAATGCCAAATGTAGCATGTTTTTGTGTACTGTGTATGATAAATGTGTTCTGTTGTGTACAGCTGTAGCAACTATGCATATCCAATGTGCATTACAGTGTTGCCACAAATGTGTCTGCTGCTCTGTGCATTGCATGTGATTGAGGCAGCTACTGACTTTACTGAGATGTTTAATGTCTCACAGCAAACATGCACAGCATGCATTATGTGTAGGTGTGTTACGTGTACATGGCCTACACCTCACCTATGACATGCACATGTCATTACTAATATTAAAGTGTTAACACACTCACCAGCATGTATCGTCTGCCCTGCTCTCACACCAGAGGGACCTACAAGAATATGGCACAGCTTGTCAGTGTCCACAACTGTGGCATTGCTACTGTGAGTGTGCTAAACTACAGTAGAACAACAGTCAACAGTTACAGGTGTACAGATACTATTCCAAATATCAGTATTGCACACAATAGGCAGCACACAGTACACATCTCACATATGCATATTCTAACAATACAGGTAACAGTAGTCTACAGCTAGGGTATATTACCTGCAAGCTCCATGTCATCATGCTGGGTGGCTCCAGTCTCCATGATGACACATGTGTGATGCTGTTGCTGCTGTAGGCCAGGAGCCACCACGCTTAGGAGCAGCTCCTCCACTCTGGTGAGGAGGGGATGTATGGCCGCCCCACCACCTGTGGCAAGCTGTTGTCTATGGATATCAGACACATGCCACCAGACATGTCTAATTAAATCACTGCAGTGATGGCGTACCTGCTCATATGTCTGGTTATGCATGCCTATGTCATTTACCTGATGAACAAGATCTTGCCACAGTGCAGTATGCTCATGCTGGTGCTGGCTGGCCCTGGAAAACAACAGTGTATAATGCTGCACCAGGCTGTTGTGTATTTCCTGTTCCTCTGCAGCTGTATATGATGGATTGCATTGATGAGCCACAACCCTGGAAGTCAATTTAACGATATGTGTGAGCAAGTCATGTGGCACACTTTACATTATTAAGTACAGATATCACTTAACTGCCATATATAGCATCTGTTTGTCTGTCAGAGGATACACATGTTCAATACCACATATCAGTGCTCAACCCACAACTGGCTGACAGTGCCTGCCACACTCCATATAACAAACCAGTATACACCAGTACTAGGCACACTGTTTGGGATACAATGCACAACCTCACCACGGGGGTATATATCAAGCTAATGCATGAAGAAATATGTCATCCAATGCAATGAATGTAAAGTACATTTACAGTATTACCAGTAAACCACCCTAGTCGTTGATGCCATATTCCTACCTAACATATGTGCACAGTTGTTAATATAGCTGGCATACTGCTGTAACAGAGTATACATGTTGCTAGGTACACACACATACCCTGTAACACACATGTGATTGCGGGCATGGTACAGGCATCATTACACACACATCAGACATACATACAACACAAAAATGTATGCCGAAACAGATGAGCATTACCTGTGTACCTTACAGTACTGTGTGTCCCTACTTACAGATACCTATGCCTGAGGTATGTAATGTGTGCAGACTACAGGAAACACACAAGACAGTGTTACCAGGGAATGTGAACATACACCATACTGTGCTGTTTAGGCCTACAGCTTCAGGTAGTACAACAGTTCATATGTGAGCTGGATTCACCAGCAGTACCACTTACTGAGCATACATGTATTGCTTCAGCCTACAATGGGACACCACAGTCATACACAAGGAACTACGTCACAACATATGCCATCCTACTATGTCTGCATCCCTGTAATTGACACATCTTTCTCTGGTCTCACACCTAGGACACAAACTACCATGACAGAAATAACCTCACACTAAGCTATCACACCTTTACAGACCTTGCACACATTCATTGTCACACTCATTCCACCTCACATAGCAGGTACATGTGTGTGTGCATTGTGTCATAGGTAGGTAATACGCTATTGGCCCTAGGGCCTAGAGCAGCCTAGCCATATGCTACCCTGGCCTTTGACACACATGTAATATGATTTCATAGTTTCATAGTATAGTACTAGGCTATCTGCCCTAGGGCATTTATAAGCCTAGCCAAAGTGTATGTGGCTTTCGCCACCCCATGTAATGATACAAAAGTGTACAATTTAAATTAAATTTAGTTTACTGTGCCTCTATCTAGCAATGACATAGAGATGACCCCTGGGGTAAACCTACGATCACCCATCCATTCGTCCAGGTTTCTCTTGAAGAGAGTCAGTGAGGGGCTCTGCCTAACATGGATAGGTATCCTGTTCCAGAGTGCGGGAAGCCTCTGGGTTATGAATCTGTCCCTCCAGCATGTCCTATTCACATTTGTGCTGAGGTTTAGATCTTTAGCTCTCGTGGCTCTGATGGATTTGGATTTTTTGAGGTGGAGCATGTCCATTAATTCTGAATTGGACATGACCTTGTACATAAGGCACAGATCACCTTTGAGCAGGCGGAATGTTACTGAATAGAGCTGGAGCTTTTTCAGTCTGGCAGCATATGACATATGCTGGAGACCCTTGATCCTCTTGGTAAGGTACTTTTGGGGTCTCTCCAACTGCTGCAGGTGCTGGGTGAGGTACATACCAAATGGGGTATTGTACTCAATCATAAGCCTGATAAGGGAGGAATATAAGGGTACAATGACATCCTTTGATCTGGATGTGAATCCCTTCATAAGGTGGGCAAGGTAGAAGGTCTTTCTAACCACTTTGGCGACGTGGGTGTCAAATGAGAGGTCACTGTCAACTTGGGTCCCCAGGTCTCTGATTACGTTTTCCGTACTTAATGGATTACCACCTATGAGGTAATTTGTGGGTACTTTGTTTTTTCCAAAGGGGATGACTATACATTTCACTTGCTCCTGTCAACCGGATACACAGAGGTGGCACTCAGGGCATATTACCTATCTCCCAAACAATCATCAGAGGTATGTATGACATCTGCTAATGAGGAGCCTTGTTTGTTAATGCTGGGTAGTTTAGTCCAGAGTATGGCATATTTGTGGATAGGAACCTGTACCTCCAGCATGTGCTGTTTAGTGAGGTGGCGAGGATTAGGGCCCTAGGTCATGTAACCCGGAGGGATTGTGAGGTGTTGACATGGTGGTTGACCGACTGCTATGGGTGTGACATACCTCTGTATGTCCGGCAGAGGTAACCTCTGGGTGGGCGGTATGCAACGCACTCTAGCTGTGGTTTTGTGAGTCAGTCTGCATAGGGCATGTGTTTGAGGGCAGTATTACTCTTTGTGAGGTATGTCTGTGGCCTTTCCACTTGCTGTAGTTGTCATGTGAGGTACATACCACATGGGGCATTGTGATGAGTAGAGGGGAACACTGACCTATATTTCCCTAGATGGCACACCTTTTGTGATGACACATACCACGTAGACAGATTACAAGACTAGTGTGGCACTGTGATTATCAAAGGGGAGGCTACTGTCCACCTGTCCCATGTTCCTTTCTGACACCTTCAGTGTTAGGCAGGCTACCACCTATGTGGTAGTTACTAGGTAAAGTGTTTTGGAATGGGGTATGGCACTGCAGTACCAACACTGGTGTTCAATCCATGCCTTGGTCAACAGGCACCTGTTGCAGTACATATGACCCCGTGTCTCCCTCTCTCTCTCCCTCTATAGATATATATATATATATATATATATATATATATATATACACACATCTATTAATATGTATATATATCTATACATATCCATATATATCCATATATATCTATATATATCTATATCCTATCAAAGTATCACCTGTATCACTGTTGAATAGCAGTACAGGGTGTGGGTATTATTAGTTTGCCCGGCGCCCAACTATTCCACCCAACCTTCCACCACACACACACACAGGCACACCTAGGAAGACAGTTTAGGCCGTCCAATCCACGCATGTGCCACCTGCAGGGAGTCTTTGGGATGTGGGGAGGGAGGAACAGCACGGAGGGAGGACAGGGGGACATGCAGAGAAGGCACACCAGGCACCGATCCCGGCGGATCGAACCGAGAACTGCCTTACTGCATGTGAGGCAGCTAACCTATGCATGTTGCCGGCCATATATATATATATATATATATCTATATATATATATATATCTATATCTATATATATCCATATATATCTATATCTATATATATATATATATATATATATATATATATATATATATATATATATATATATATATATATATAGTTCTATATATATATATATATATATATATATATATATATATATATATATATATATATATATATATATATATATATATATATATATATATATATATATATATATATACACACATACATGTATACATCCATTGCTGTACATATAGATGCACATATAGGCACATATACTGCCCACCTTTCATGGTGGGGATGTCAATTATGCAACAGTTGTGAGACATACGGTTATGTAATAATATTGCACAGTGTTGTGCAGAATGCATTTTGCTGCCCTCAGGCCGTGTAGCTGTAGCAGGCCTCACTGCCTGTAGCTCAGTCCCACAGCGTTTAACCACCACATGACATATACTGGCACTGCTTGCTGTCTGCAATGCCACACACTACAACCTGCATACATATGTGCACATAGCAACCTTCAACAACATATATATGTCTAGCCTTCACTAACAGTTGCAGTATGTCCCTTGCCCTATGCACATGTGCATATACATATAGATACGGACTGCTGCCACAAATGGATGATTCACAGTATGTAGAATACCCTTCAGACACATCATTCGGATGCCAGCAAATACATATCGGTTGCATACCTTACCTTTGTATTCCGCACCTCCGTCTGTTGTAGCTGTCAATTTGTTATTTTTTTTTTTTTTGGTTTTGGTTTCCTATGTGTGTTGGACTTTCTTTTCAGTGTCTGTCTCTTACAGCCTGTTTGTCTCCGTCTGTCTGTCTGTCTGTCTCTGTCTGTCTGTCTCTCTCGCTCTCTTGCTCTCTCTGTCTCTCTCAGTTGGTGCAATGATATTATTGCATGTGTGGACAGCAAGTACAGGCTGCTTTTCTAGGTATCTGCACATGTGCATATGATGGCCTCTGCACCAATTGGTGCCCACCATTTAGTAATTGCATGCAGCCTGCTGTGTGGTAATTGCAGTACTCACTGTGATTGCAGGACACTGCTATAAAATGCTAGGTTAGGTAGGTGTAGCCCTTTCAGTTGTGCAAGGTGGGGCCCATGCTTGTTTGCTGTGGACACTGTTGTCTTAGTCAGAAGGTTGGTATACATCTCATATCTGAAGCTAGGGTTGTAGCCAGTGATATGCATGTTGTACTGAAACCTGACTGTTGCTTCTTCCAGTGCACTCTTCTCAGTGTGTAAGTTGACTTACACCTCCTAATGCTAACACTGGATACATGGGAGTATGTACTTTCTTTTCGAATTAGAGAATTAACTGGCATACAGCAGTAGTTACTGAAATGTGTTCCTATGGCTTTCCTATTTTCCCTTTACATTCACTCATTGTAATGCATGATGTATTTCTTACAGCACCAAGTTATTGTATATCTGCTGTTGCTTAGTGGTACTTCATGCAGACTGCTGAGTCCAAGGTGTGGGGTTCGAGACTGACAAGGGTATTTTATTTTGCTGCTGAGCAGTACAAGGGCCCTGTCATACACAGTGACTAAGGCACTTTTAAGCAGTTGTAAGCGGGTTTGCTTGGGTTTGTGCAATGCTTAGCTAAGTGCACACATGCGCACACTGGTGCAAACCCGCTTACTACTGTTTGCAAGTGCTTACTCTAGCTAACCCCTGCGCTCATTTCTTTGACAGAAAAGTAAATGGGGAGATAGGAATGTGGTGATAAAGGGTGCACAAAGAGGGGAAGACAGTAGGGAAACCAGCTCAGGATGTAGAGGATGGGTGTGGGAAAGGTCCATAGCTGCCTGTTTCTTTACCAGCAACAGCTGTGCATATGCAATACATTAGGAGTGAAATTTGAAACCTTCCACCCCTGAGAGAGGGGTGAGGACAACTAAATATGTTGTACTACCAATTATGAATATCAGGCACATGCACTGTTTGTGAACTGCTATACTGTCATTAGTACGTTACTCACTTCTGAACAGTTTGTGGTTTGTTTGTGTTGACATTAGCACAGTCTGCTCAGGACAACTGGACATATTTTAGTACTGTGTATGCCTACCTACACCCGTGGGTGTGCCTGACTACACAGGTATATGGTACTTTTGGGTAGGGGTGCAGAACTGTGGAGAGCATTATTTATTATTGTGTGCTGTTTATCTTGCTGAACATGCGTAGTTGCTGTGTACCTGTTAGTCTATAAAGGCTAGTAGTCTGTCTCAGTAGCTCCCACCTGTGGACATATCCAGATGGTAGACAGAGGTTAGCCTAGTATCCTTTGACTGTGCACCACACCAGTCTTTTCAGCACCTGAACAATGGCATTGTCACAGGTGGTTGCTAGCAGTACATAGCTACATCCTTTGATATTTCTTTGGTGTACTCCTACATACGGGCATGCTTGTGGAATTCATTCTACAGCTATTTGCTGAGTGTGTAACAGCAGACAAGTTGATATGCCTGTGTGTTTCTGACACTTCCAGGCTTCAGATACTCTCAGGTAAATATTTGAACAGCCTCAGGGAAAGCTACATATAAGTGGGATACACCTGTGATATATTTCAGATATTTTGCTGTTGAGACTTTGGGGGATTCGGAACATATGTATTACTACACCTTTTCTGATGTGCAAGCAGTGTCTACTCTCACTTATTGACATTTTTCATTAAGTGAGATTCCCCACCTTTCTGCCTACTGTTAGTACATTTCACAGGGAGTCAGAGGGGCACAGCTAACATTTGTTTGCAAATCAGGAACATCCCTGTAAATCAGTCACAGTTGGGAGGTCTGGCCTCTGACCTATTCAAATATGCCAGTGTTTATCCTGCTCTGATACTGTGTGGGGTTTGTAAGGTGCTACTGTAACATTATTCCCTACTAGCATGGCTGGTTCTCTTTTCACAGTCATGTCATGCAATTCCACAACACTTGCTGGTTAAGGGCCACAGAACAAGATTTGTGTTATGCCATTCCTATTCTCCCTTTACATTCACTCATTGTAATGCATGATATATTTCTTTCAGCACCACATTATTGTATATTTGCTGTGGCTTAGTGGTACTTCATGCAGTCTTGTGAGCCCAAGGTCTGGGGTTTGAGACTGACAGGGGTATTTTATTTTGCTGCTGAGCAGTACAAGGGCCCTGCCATAGAGTGACTAAGGCATTTTTAAGCAGTTGTAAGCGAGTTTGCGTGGATTTGCGCGACACTTAGCGATGCTTAGCTAAGTGCACATATGCGCACACTGGTGCAAACCCACTAACTACTGCTTAAAAGTGCTTACTCCCGCTAACCCTCACGCTAATTTCTTTTAAAGAAAAGAAAATGGGGAGATAGGAAAGTGGTGAATAAGGGGGCACAAAGAGGGACAGACCGTAGGTAAACAAGCTTGGGATGTGCAGGACGGGTGTAGAGAAGGTCCATAGCTGCCCATTTCTTTAACAGCAACAGCTGTGCATATGCAATGAATTTGGAGTGAAATTTGAAACCTTCCACCCCTGGGAGAGGGATGAGGACAACAAAGTATGTTGTACTGCCAATTCTAATTATCAGCTTACATGTCCAATGGACATGTGTGCGAAATGGGCAGCTATGTATGGGGCATAATTTTTTTGTGGGTACAGATTGCCCTTTTTTTTTTTTTCAGGCGAGAGTTGGAAGTGAGGTAGAGGAAGTAGGTATGTCCGGGGAGGTAGGTTGGAAAGGTAAACAGACAAGACAGACAAGACACATACAGGGGCAGTGTATGACACATGGGGTGGGTGACACAATTGATGAGGTTGGATGTTTGGAAATTGCAAGCCCATGAGCCCACAGATGGTAACAGTGGAACTGAGATCCCCACCCATGGGCAGTCACCACTGAACCTTCACAGCCCCGAGGGTGGCTCTGCTGGGAGCTGCGTAGGATGGGCAGGCTCACCCATGAGATTCGCCACTCTTGCCTCAAGCTGGTGTAGGGGATCAATGACTGAACACTGGATCTCCCTATGCACCACAGCCTGGACCCTTTGAAGGGTGACAGGTGGCCCTTCTCCGCCCATGCTTGCACGGGGGGACGAGCCCCATACCCAGCAGCACTTCTACCTGAAGGTGGCACAGGACCAATGGAGGAGGGGAGCCCGGGCTGGGCACCGGACCTGCTGGTGCCAGGTGCACTCGCCAGCTGAGGAGGGACAGGTGGGTCCGCTGGGACCGGCCTTCCCATAAGTTCTGTGATTAGGTGTGTTTAATTACAACATAAGCAAAACAGCATTCCAGATTAGTTGAAACAGCATGCAATAATATTCCCATTAACCTAACACACCAAGGGTACAACAGTTGAACAGCAAGCATAACACATGCATATATTGAACCACAGTGGTTATTCCAACAGGATGCAGGGATGTTTGGTAGCAACAGGCCACCATGATTGTGGTGTTTAAACAGGGCACATGCATCAACATGAATGCAAATATTTATAGAACAATAGGACATATGTCCCAACAAATATTTAAGACTACACATACCCATTGAGGTGTGGAATTGCATGGTTTATGCACATACAGTAGGATGTATAAAAAACCTCGGTTAACATCTTATAATGACCTTTTAGTCTACACTACATTCCTAGTGACTGCAAGTGTATATCCCCTACCTGTATTATTACACTTGCCACCATACATTAGGTTGTGTACTGGGTTTGGCTAGTTCAACATATGCCTGACCTATATCTGACATACTAACTGTCCAGGATGCAGATGTTACTGCTACATATTTCTTGATTGCATTTATATTTCTTTATCTACATATCTGGGATGTTTTCACATGACATTTTCACTTCGATTTGTACAGAACCCTGCATTTCTTGACACATACTCACATTTCTGGGGAAAAATAACATGCTGCACATGTGCCAGGTTTACTTATTCATGACAGCCAGTAACTGCCTGTTGTGGACTGTATATATGTTTCACAGCTACTAGTACTTCCATCGCTAACTTTATATGGGACTGCACAACTCTGGGTTGCCAACACCTTTTCAAACAGTACTGTTTGTATACTGCAAGGGTACAACAACATTTCAGACTCTTTGACACAGACACACTCTGGGTTTCAGACCTTTATTAATGACATTACACACTTTTCCACAGGCTCACTCCTTTATTTGTTTTAATGATGTATATGGCAGACAAGTTCAAGACATATTATACCTTTATTAATAGGTTAGAATAATCTTTTTTTCAGGCTTACTCACTTATTTTGTATGACAGTGCCTGCAGAGATATTATTCCAGACATATGTTACCTTTCTTAATGGGTTTCTACACTCTTTTTCTGCCTCTCTGATGTTTTTATCTGACAGTACATGCAGAGGACTTATTCAGACAATTTTATGGCTGTATTATTGGACTACAACACTTTCTTTCATGCTCTCTCCCATATTTTATATAACAATACATGCAGAATAATCACTAACCTGCCTGGTGGCGCAGCCTATCAGCATAGGCTTGCTGATTCATATCACGGTCACCTGCAGCTGTAAAGTAAATGAAGGGATATTGAAGCATATCTATCCATTATACATACTCCATTATCAATTCTTACATACTGCATTCCATGGCTACATACTCAGTTGTGGGGCATCCCGCATCCCACGGGCCTCCTGTATCCATTGGTTCAGGCGGTCCTGCTTTTGTCTCTTCAGGTCTGCATGGTGGTGATGGACCTGCTCACCAGTCCGAGGAATGCATGTGGCACTGGTGAGGTCACGAGCTAACCGGTTCCAAGCCTCTGCCTTGTATTCCGTCCCTTGGAACTGGCCCTGCAGGAGTCTTGACTCGTGACAGTGGACAAGGAGCCAAACCATGTATTTGGAATCCTCGATGCCCTAACATTGCGCTCGGAAGCATGTTCCCTCTCCAACAGCAGACATTGTAACTGCAGATGTGAGCTACAATCAGTTATGGCATGTATTCCCAACTGTGGGGCTTAAATATGCCGCATTTCCTGCACTTTTTTGTGATTGGCCGTTTTGTAAAATTCTCGGCTGACTGCAGACCTGTTTAGTAATGGTTAAACTACCATTCGTAAGTATATGAATGTTAATAGTGGCTGTTTCCCCTATGTTGTCATAGCTTAGTGGTTCTGTACTTTGCTTCTGATGCGCAGAGTCCTGGGTTCGAACCTTGTCATTCATTTTATTTTCATACTATCCAGACAGGCTAGGGGGTGTGGCTGCATTTAAGCAACTTTGCTCTGTGTTGCTCCTCGGTGCCCTACGGTGCCCTGGACAGTGCACGTGTCACAAAGAAACACATTTGCGCTGGGTAAAGCGCCATTGAACTATGGGCAACTCTATTACACTGGGTAAAGCGCTATGAAACTATGGGTAACTCTATTGCACTAGGTAAAGCGCTATTAAACTACAGGCAACTCTATTGCGCTAGGTGAAGCGCTGCTTAACTGCAGGCAATTTTATATCAGGATCCATTAAAATATTTATTTTGTTCACTGATACATTGGCCATTTCACTGCTTTTTAGTAATGTTTAAACATATTTGTCAGGTATTATTTCATATACTGATTTAAAAAATAAATACCAAGGGGAGTGGTGGGACTCAAACCGTGAATGCCTCTTTTTGGTGCGAATTCTCTACCATTATGCTATTGCTATTTGGTGTGATTTACATTAGCATTCTTTCTTATGTTCTTCCATGTCAGAATTGCTAACTCTAGCTAAATAATGGGCACACCCGTGCACACACGTGCAAATACGGGCAGCTATTTTGGGTATTTAAAAAAATATATTTAATGTTTTGCGTTTTAGAACTGTGATAGGGGTTTACAATATCAGGGAGTGTGGTGTTGGGTGCAGGGACATTTGAGCGGACTCGCTCTTGTGTGTGTGCTTTGTTTAGTTTTAAAACACTTGCAGGAGCATGGACATTTAGACTGCTCTGCAGTCGAACACGTCCCCTGCTTTCTTACACGGTCCATGTAAGACTTACGGTTGAGTCAGCGTGTCCTCATGCATATTCATGGCACGCTGACATCATACCGTTCAACTGCAGCCTCCGAGTAAGACTTATTAAGTCTTACACGGAGGATTAGTGAATCCAGGGGTAAGTCTTATGCATAGAAAGAGTGACAAACTTACTCCTCAAAACCTGCAGTGATTTAAAGGACTTTGTAATTTTATTTATTTTTTATTTTACAGTTTGTTTACCGGGATAGTCCACTGGGCCGAGAAGAGCCCATTTTCAATGGAGTCCCGGGGAGAAAAGCTTGATCAGAAATTAAATAAATGTGAAAACTGCATAACAAATGAGTAACACAGTAGTATAATACAGACATTCTGTAGATGTAAGACATTATACAGATGTAGGACCTTATGCAATTTAGAAAAATCAGTAACAAAGGAGTAATACAGTGATATAGTACAGTACATTTGGTAATCTTACAAGTCAACCTTGATAAGAAGCAATAGTAACCATATAGTCCCCAAAAACTCTAGTCATCCATTAAACAAATTTTACACTCAGAAACTGACAGTATTATTAACCTTTGTCCCAATAACTCCCCCTTAGAAACAGCCACCAAGTTTAACTCTAACTTTAACTACTGTCACACTGAATGTTACAAATTGTTTTAAATCACTGACGTTCTTATTTAGTGTAATATGTTCCTAGGATTTACTTATACGTTCTTTTCCTTGTTTTTTATGTATTTCTTACTTCCATATAAAGACCAATTGCTCTTCTACTTTAATTTTTTGTATTAATCAATGTATTGATTATTATGTAATTGGAGCTTTTCTCCTCGGGTCTCTGCTGAAAAAGGGCATCTTGCCCAATCAGACTAACCGGGTTAACAAATGTCAAATAAAATAAATAACTTGTACTTCATTAATAGCACAACTGCCCTCATCAGTGAATTCCCTGACTCATGTTTACCCCCATCCACTAATCCAGCCACCCTCACACTAAATCAAGTTTCCACCTTCTTCATTTAAAAAAAATATATTATCTAAACTTAAACCCTGATAATCCTCTGCAGATAACCTTTTAGCAGAATACCTCAAATTGCTGCTAACACCATTGCATATATAGTCTCCATCCTTATAAACAGGCCAGTACAGGAATCCTACATTCGTACCATCTGGAAAAAATGCCAAGTCATCCCTCTCCATGAAGATGGCACTTCTACTGAGATCTAATTTCAGACCCAGTGACATCGTGGCCCATCTAAAAAGCATTGGAAAAATGTGTCCATAATGGACTACTCCAGCATCTCCTAAAGAAACAATTATTAACTGATACTCAACATGGTTTTAGACCTGCCCAGCTACCTTCTTAACTTTTTCAGAAAACATAAGTAAACAGAGGGTATGTAGACTTATTATCATCCTTATTTCTAGATGTGTCAAAACCTTTCAACACTGTGTCTCATAAAAACCTACTACTACAACTGTCCACATTGCATATCTCACAACCTACTCTTCAGAGGTTTAATAATTACTTGTCATAAAACTACCAGGCAGTCAAATTGAATTATACTCTTTCTCCTTATCTCCTATTATTACAGGGGTCTCACAAGCCTCTATCCTTCATCCTCTTCTCTTCAATATCTTTATAAACAATATTCATATTTCTATGTGTAACAAGCATCCCTTATTACAGTGTGCAGACAATTCCACCCTTATCTATCTCTGACAATATAGAGAATATGGAAAAGATTACACAACATGCCTTTAACTCTATTGAAAAATGGTTTTGTAACCACCAACTCCTTAATCCAAAGAAAACAAGACTCCTTGTATTTGTCTCCAGTTATCCATGAAAAAAATAACTTTAAAATGACATCCCTAACAATACACAGATTGAAGTAATTCCCCATACAAAACTTCTGGTGTTTCAGTAGATGAAAACCTCAAATATGGCCTCATCATACAGAGCATTATAAACAAAAACTCTCAAAAAAAACTAGGAATACTATACAGAGACATCATATAGACAATGCTATACACTACATACTTAGTCTATAATATGGTTCTTCCATCTTGACTAACATTCAGGCCCCCCTAAAACCTAAACTGGAACAGTGTTACAACAAGCTAACTAGAGATGCAGCTCATACAAGTCACAGAACACATCATCGTTTACACTAAAAACTCTAAATTGTCTAGAATTATCCCCCCAAATATATTTTACCCAACTTTTCTTAACACACACAATTATACTTAATCCTACTTCCTTGCCCAGCTATAAGTACAATTTTGCACCACTACCTCACAAATCATTGCGTATGATCTTCTGAAAAAATCTGGCTGAAATGTATAAGCCATAAAACACTGCGATCAAAGTCTGTACTCATTGCATACCAAAAGCCTGGAATATTTTCCATGCACCAATTAGAGCAATATATAAATGAGGTTTGGCAACAAACCAATTTGTCCAGGGGCATCTTCAGTAGGGGTTAGACAAATATATCAGTGAGAGGTAAGAGGGTGGGGGGATGAAAGGGTT
This sequence comes from Protopterus annectens, assembly GCF_019279795.1. NCBI lineage: Eukaryota > Metazoa > Chordata > Ceratodontiformes > Protopteridae > Protopterus > Protopterus annectens. The sequence goes on from NC_056739.1 coordinate 390,605,723, forward strand.
AAATGGAAGGAGGGTGCTAAGAAATATAAACTGATAGTACAGTTACTCAAATAATTAATCACAAATTATTAAAGAATATGCAGCACCAGTTCTCTCTTTCATAGTAACTTTATTAACACACGTGTGGGAGACCCAGAATCAATATAGGGAATCTCCTCGAACAAAGGAAACTGAGAGCTTATATACGCTTAGATAATACTGATATTGAGTTGAATATGCACACCAATAGACAATGGAGGATTTACATATACCAATCAGGTAGTTCCCCGGAAGCATTAAGATACAACTGAATACTTATTGCTACGTAGAATAAGAAAATCGGACATAAGTCCATATAAGAACTTGTTTTCTTAGCCACATTACTTTCTTGAACTCAGTGCTTACTTACTCCGTGCAGTCAATCATGTACTCTTAACTTTCAATGCACCTGCTTTTGACCTTTCACATTTTACAATCCCCCATTTGATGCTGATTAAGTATCACCATATAGTCTATCAAAATTTTTCCATAACTCAACATTACCATAACATCTGAAATCTCAGCATTATTGCACACATTTACTTCATTGCTTTTATCTTTAAAAATTGGCATGTAAAACTTTGATTGAGCTTCTGCTGCCTAGGCAGTCAACAGTTTACAAATCAATGTCTTTATCAAAAATAGAACCAGAAAGGTTATCAAGGCAAGAATAGCAATCAGCATTAGTAGTTTTAGTACGCCACCACCCCAGGTAGCCAAAAAAAAGGAATGGCCACAATAGCAAGATTAGGAGTACAATAAGTGTGCTGCAAATACATGTACAGTGTTTCTGAGGGAATGCTGTGGCCCACAACAAAGGTTGAGATTGCAGCTGTACAGTCGTGCCAAAAGGATGAAGTGTCCTGAGTGAAGAATCAGTTGAGTCTGTCAGGAGATGCATGGTAGCGGGAGAAGCTATGGTCATGGCTGCAGAGGTAAAATAAAGTTCACGGCCTTAAAAGGGTGGTTTAGTGTGGCTCCAGGTGTGACGTGCAACAGGTTCCAGAATGTTCTGAGATGAAGAGAAGGAAAGTGGTTGTTGATCTTCTGAAGGCACGATTTTCTTTACTTGTGAAACATATGTCCAGGTAGATGATCCTTTTAGTCGAACAGCAGAGGAGATGGTGAGAAAAACCAGGTAAGGCCCCTTCCAGCGGAGCTGCAAGGCTGTTTTCTGACTGAAGGATTTGACATACACCCAGTCACCTGGTTGAAGGTGATTTGTCAGGTCAGGTTCAGGTAGAGTTTGAGCTTGTATGACCTGGCAGTGGTGGTGCTGTAAAGCAGAAGCAAGAGATTTGTAGTAGAACAATAAATTAGCATTATGTAACTGATAGCCAGAAAAAGGAGGTAGTGGGGTGAAGGGCATAAGGATGGTTCGACCCATAATAATTTAATGTGGAGAAAGACCATTGAAATGATGAGTCTGACCCGCATGGAGAATAAAACTAAAGGTAGTGCCTGTACCCAGGTGAGGCCTGTTTCTGCAGTAAGCTTAGATAATTGTATCTTAATAGGGCAATGAAATCTCAATACAATGCCTAGCATTTTGCAAATTGCTTGTGTCAATTGTGACGTAAAGTGCATGCCTCTGTCAAAATAAATATGGCACAGTACGCCAAAACGGGGTATAAATTCAGTCCATAGCTTCTTAGCAACAGAAATAGAATCATTCTTGGCACATGGATAGGCCTCAACCCAGACAGCAAAAACATCAATTATAATAAGAACATATTTTATGTATATTGTCAGAGATGCTGGGTGGGGAGATTGGTGTGACAACGAAGATGATTTTTCTGAGCTATGAAATAGAATTGTAATTGCCTAAACATGGTAAGCCCCTGCTGTGTCTAATAATGGTGGCTGCCAAAAAAGCAATTACTAGAAAATGGAAATCAAAATCTAAACCAACTATACAGGAAGTGGTGAATATAGTAACAGAGATAAAAGAACTGGAATTGAGATCTTTAGAAAAGGGTAGGAGCAAACTACATAGGAAAAATGGGAATTGTGCGAACAATACATACAAGAGGGGTGAGGTCTAAAAGGTGGCAAGACTTAAATCAGCTATGTAATGTTTCAGTGAAAATGATTAGGTAGATTATAACTGATGTATAATGTTTGCAACTGGGGGTGTGTCAGTATGGCTTGTGATGTAAAATGCTTGCAACTAGGATTGTGTCAGTGTGGTTTGTTTTCATTTGTATAAATGTATAATTGCCTATATAGTAAGTGATGGTTTAATAAAGATGTTTCTTGTTAAACAAAAGGCAGGGATTGAATAATTTATGTAGTATTGCTTATTTTATATGATATATAGAAATACATATGAAGTATAATGTTTAATCTTAATATAGTTTGTTTACTTTTATATGAATGTAACTTTGCCTATGTGACAAGTGATAATTCAATAAAGGTATTTGAAAAAAAAAACACTATTGCTGTCAGGGAAACTGGCTTTCACAGAAAAATGTGCATCTGTTGGAGTTATAAATCAGTGAACTGTCCCATTTCGTTCTCTGTTTTAAGTAATCTGCTTGGCCTGGTGTTTTTATTCTATGTGAAAGGTAGGCACTTAAATTATCTAGCCTGCACATTTCACATGTTTTTTCATTGGTTAATTGTCTCTTGTGGCATTTCTCATCCACCCACCCCTTTGTTGATCTGCTTTTTAAACTTGGTGATTTTAAGATGCCCACTCCTACAGCTTAATAAGCTCCTCCCTTTCTACACTACTGTTGATATCTGGAAATATTTATTTGACTTTCCATTTGCTTATATTGAAAACAGTGCATTTTGCCTCATCATTGTCTGTTCTACAGATTCACTTGCTCTGGATTCATTATCTAGTTTGCTGTTGGATAAAGTATTGTATATTTTACACTCTAGCAAGCACTTGTTACATCATGAGGTCAGTGGATTTTCCATCTAGTGCACTGGGAGGTAGCCTTTTCTGTTTAGGTTAGAGAAACACTTGAGATTTCTGCATGTAGTTTTACTGGCTGGAGGGCTTATTAATCAGCTTATGTTGTTTTTAGTGTCTTTATAAATTCTATACAATTGAGTAGCTCTTGGCTCTTTTTTACAATCAAAGTACTTTTATTGAATAATCACACTTTTATAAGTTGTGTAAATTGCACTGCCGTGTCTGTATCTTTATGTTTGTTTGTGGTAGCATTTCATATCTTGCTGGAAAAACAAGCCATCCTGGTGGACCCCTAGTATAAACAGGCTATACAACAAGAGAAAGAAACTAATGTCCAAGAACAAAAGGGAACTGTGTCAGCAGAGGAAAAAATCCCTCTCTACCTTAAAAAAAATGGAGAGCGTGTTAAGTCCTCCAAAGCTAATTACAAAGTAAAAATAGCCTCCTTAGCTAAGGATAAATCACAAGGCATTCTTTAATTATGTCCAGAACCTAAAAATAAATACTCATCTAGGCACTGAAATGGTTGTGGATGGCACTACCCGTACTCAATCGGATGCATTAGCCAACCTGCTAGCTGACAGATTTGGAACAAACTTCACCCCCTCTCCCCTCAAGTCATCCCCAAAGTATACCGGTCACTATTCATCAGCCTATTATTTCAAGAGACCAGGTCATCTCGGCACTCTCCAAGTCCAAAAACACAGCATCAATGGGACTAGACAATGACCTAGCAGACTCACTTGCATCCCTTTTTAACGACAGCCTATGAACTGGCTCTGTTTTGGCAAAATAGAGGACAGCAACAGAAATCTGTCTGCACAAGGGAGGACAGACCACTGACCCTGGGAACTATAGACCCATAAGCCTGACTAGACTCATCTGCAAGGCCATACAAAAAATCATTATGGACCCATTACCAACAGTTCAAAAGATAGATGTGAAAAAAACAGATATAGTGGTCCATGAAAGGAAGACAAAAGTAGCATTGATCATTGAAATTGCTACAACCATTGACTACAGTGTCTTGTGTACAGAGAGACACAAAGTCATAAAATATCAAGATTTGCAGGCAGAAATGAGAGTAATGTGGAAGAAAGATACCCAGACAGTTTAAATAGTAGTAAGAGAAACAGGTTTTCTAAAAAAGAATCTACAATCATATTTAGATATGTTATCAATACATGTAACTTCATACAAACTGCAGAAGGAGTCATTACTGGGCACATTGTGGATGCTGCAAGAGCACTTTTGGCTGATATGAAAGATTGAAACAATACTAATTTCATGAACTTTAATCGTACTTTGACTTAGGAATGACACCCATTCCCATCATGGTATTGGAAACCCAAAAGATTTTGAGAAATTAAAGAAGACAGAGACCTTATTACCAAGGGCATAGGTAATCTCCAAACTCTGAACCTAATCCAGTTCGTATTCATTAAAGGTAGATCATGCTGGTGAACATGGTTGACTTCTTCGAGAAAGTCACCAAGGCCTTGGATGAGGGAAGACATTGCATACCACCTATCTTGACCTAGCCAAGGCATTTGACACAACCCCCCACTCAGGTATTATAGAAAAACTCTCCCATTTGGGAATTAACCCCCACATTACCAGATGGGTAACCAACTGGCTCAACAACAGGACACATACTGTCAAAGTGTTTGACTTCCCCACTAGTGAAAGACCAGTCACCAGTGATGTACCACAGGGATCTGTGCTGAGCCCCTTACTGTTCAAAATTGATTTCTCAAAACTCCAGGCAAACTTGGATGGCCTGTGGCTGACCAAGTTTCCTGATGACTGCAAATTGGGAGAAATCATTGAGTCCCCCTACGATGTTAATATACTGCAGGCAGGGTTAAGGCAGACAAATGATTGGTGTCAAAGCCACGAATTAAAGCTAAGTACAAAGAAATGCATAGTTATTCCTTTTGGGAAAGCTGATATTCCTGCTAATTACATTATAGACAGCACCTCCCTAAGCGTAGACCCAATGGTACGTGATCTGGGTACTCAGGTTGATTGCAATCTGAACTTTGACCATCATGTATCCACAGTAGTAAGGAAATCCTTCTATGTGGCACATCTTTTAAGTAAAGACATCACATCTAGTTCTAAGGATGTTATAATCCCATTATACACAGCCCTCATCAGACCAATAATTGAGTACAATGCTACCTTTGATGTACCTCACCAGACACCTGCAAAAATTGAGAGACCACAAAGGTTTCTCACCAAGAAGTTACAGAGTACAAAAAACAAGTCTTATGTGAAAAGACTAAAAGGTCTGTCATTATATTCTGTCTCCTACAAGTTGCTAAGGGGTGACCTGTGCCTGGCTTACAGGGCAGTCTCTGACCCAACCCTGATGGAAATGCTACACATTCATAAATCAAACTGCACAAGGGTCACTTGCTCCAGGGATCTTAACCTAGCCTCTGACATGAACCTTGCATGCTGAAGAGATAGATACCTCTCCCAGAGACTGCCACTTCTCTGGAGCAAGCTTGCAATTCACATAAAACAGAACCCCTCCCTGACCCTTTTCAAACGCAACCTATATCAATGGATGGGTGATCACAGATTCACTCCTGGGTGGCATCTATGGACAGAGGAAGCCAGTATTAACTACCGTAGACCCTTTCCTCTGTGAACACCACTCACCTAACCACCAAAAATTAAGGCAACTTGGGATATATATGGCTAGGCTTTTAAGGGCTAGGGCTGTTAACCTATGAACCTATGAACCTATGAATATTCCTCAAAAGTAAGGTGTGTTAGTTTTTGGTTGGGTAACCATAACAAATTACAATATCTATATAATGTAGTTTTCTCCATTTTAAGAATATTATATTATTGTTTATTTATTTAATTTTTAGTGACAAGGAATGGGATTCCCTTTAAAAGGCTGGATTTACCAGATTTTAGAATGAAAATTATTGCAGCATGAAGTTAATCATGGGCAGTATGTTAACATAAAGGCAAATCTATTACAAAGCCATGATGACAAACAAAGCTAAGTAAAACAAATGTCAAGCAAAATCGAAAAGCAATATATTCAAGTACAAAACTTTATAGGATAGAACAAGGCTGTGTACAATAAAGTATTCCACCATTCACACAGTAAGCAATACAGACAGTGGATACAAAAAGAAAGTCTCCGTAATAGACAAGAATAGAAGCAGTGTTTAAAAAATTGATGAAGTTTAGGCCGAGAAGTCATATTGATGAATAAGGCTAGTATGTTAAGGAGATGCATAATGCAGCACTTAATACACAGGATGAGAAAGAGTGTAAATTTTGTGTGGCAGGTTATTGTAGCATTTTATGGTGATGTGAGAGAAGGTATGGTGGTAGAAAGGATGTCTGTGAGGTACAAGAGATGGATGGTGACAGAGCAAGGATATTAATTCTGTTGCTTCAGCAGTATTGTAATGGCTGTAAATAGTGAGGCATAACAGCCGAAAATGCAGTCAGATCAGATTTTTAATCCTTACCTGTTTCAGACTCGAGGAATCATGACCTCAATAGGCTGTATAACAGAAAGGAGAAATCATGGCAAAGATTAGGAAGTATAGCACCCAGTAGGATAAAAAGCACTTTTATCAAAGTAAAACAACTAAGAGGAAAAATAAAATCTACTAAAGCCACATTTGGCCCAGAATACTGCATTGATGGGCCCAGACAGTATATCACAGGATGCCTTCTAAATAGTATGAAACATGACCTGTAAGAGCCTCTGGAATGCAATTTAACCATAGCCTGCAAACAGGCTTCATGCCTCATGAATGGAGAACAGTAAGTTATCCCTCTGCACAGAGGCAGGCCATCTACAGTCCCTGGAAACTACAAACTGATATGTCTCACTGGTATCTTATGCAAAGCCATGGAAAGAATTATCCTGGAAATGATCAATAATGATGTAGGAAACCTCCAGAAAGTGGACCCAACCAAGTCTGGTTTTGTCAATGGTATGTCATGCCTACTCAGTCTGGTGGACTTCTTTGAAAAGGTCACCAAAGCAATGGATGAGGGCAGAATGGTTCACACTACCTGCCTTGACCTGGCCAAGGTATTTGGCACAATACCCCACTCAGGCATTGTTGATAAACTCAAGAGGTTAGGTGAAAACCCTTATATTACCCAGTAGATAGCCAGCTGGCTCACAGACAGTACATAGGAAGTTACAACTGGGGAGTTCACTTCTACAAAGAGGCCAATCACAAATGGAGTTCCTCAGGGATTGGTCCTAGGTCCACTCCTTTTTGGCATTTAGTTCTCTGAAGTAAAGGCCAATCTCAAGGTCCTGTATTGACCAAATCTGCAGATGATTGCATATTAGGAGCATAGAATCTCCCACTGCCAGTAATGTCTTCCAGGAAGGGCTGACACAGACAAATAACTTGTGTCAGAGCCGTGGACTAAAACCAAATGGCAAGAACTGCATAATAGTATCCTTCAGGAAGTCATCCATCTCTAAGGTCTGACCTAGTAGTCAGGGACTTGGGGATACATGTAGACAGTAATCTAAACTGCGACCATCATGTGTCTACTGTAGTAAGGATATCATCTATGCTGTGCAGCTTATAAACAAAGGTATAGTATCTATACTATTGCCAAGGAGGGTTTTTTCCTCTACATTCAGCATTCATCAGACCTTTTAATGAGTACAGTGCCCCATTTGGTATGTTCCTGTCCAGTCATATCTAATAACTGGAACATCCACAGAGGTTCCTCACCAAAAGAATACAGGGAATAAGTAAAATGTCCTAAGCAGACCACCTCAGACCCCTTTCTCTTTATTCTGTCTCCTACAGGCTGTTGAGGAGAGATCTATGCCTGGCATAAAAGGCATTGTCAGCACCAGAATTACCCATTCAAAAGACATAAACCTTGCCTGGGATATAAATAAGACCTGCTGTAGAAATAGATATGCATCCCAGAGACTACCCCTTCTCTGAAACAGGCTCCCCATCCATATGAATCAGAGTTCCTCCCTCACCCAGTTTAAGTGTAACTTGAATAATTAAATAGGGAATGGGAAATTCATCCCTGGTTTGGCAGCTATGTCTCTAATGGACACAGGCAGCCTGTAAATGGTTCTTCTGCCATGTCCCTGCTTACACATATCAAGGGTACCAGAACTCAGAGATTGGGATGCATGGCTAGACTTAAAAAGGACCTAGTGGTCATTAGCCTAGTAAACACCTTTGAACCTATGAACATGCAACTCTGTTCTAGCAGTGTCACTTAATTGTCAGATACTATTTGACAGGGTTTCAGATAAAAGTATTTTAAGAACATGTTTTGGGCATCCTTCCCATCTAGGGTAAGGTAGTTTAGTGTTAGCACAATAACTCTTTTTTTACAAGACCTCTTTTTCAAGTCTAAATCTTCTTTTTTAGTTAAAATGAATAAATACTTGTCTAACAGATAACAGTCAATATTCTGAAAATGAAAAAAGAAAACAAAGTAAACAATTACTGAAATCATGGCAAACACCAGCATGGCACAGTTTGGCACAGAAATGCTGATAATGACTCATTCATTTTCATTTACTTTTCCTGCAGAGTTTTGTGACTAGATGCTCCCACAACATTCTAAATATCTCAGATAAGTTTTTGGCACTCGGCTGCCTTTTCTTTTTCTTTCATTACAGATAGCTGGCTGTGGGTGGCCAGAAAACAGCACAGTAGCTCAGTGCTGATTCTAGAAAATGACCTTTAGAAAGCAGCTCAATTTTTTTGTAGAATTATGACCCATCACACAACAGTCTGTTAATCACTATTGTCCAGAAACTACAGAGTTCCATAAATAGCTGCATTTCTGATGGAAGCCATTGAAACTCAGAAAACTTAAAAGTCTACTGGATAAAAAGAGCAAGAACAGGAAGATGTGTGGAACTGTCTGTTCTACCCCACTGTAGTTAGGGCCAAGAGATTATATTAAGGCAGTAATGGTCTGCAATGTCAGGCATTCCTTAAATATAGAACCTTGGCTGGGATTCAGAAATGACTGCGGCAAGCAGTAAGCCCTAACACAAGTTGCCAAACACTCGTGGACGCCCTTTCTGATCCAGAGACAAGCCGACCACAATGATTTTACAGTGTCAGTAGAATCAGTGTAGTTGCCATCCCTAAAGTCATGTTAATGCTAATGGGGCATTACAGAGGAGGACTTAATGCTAGTTAGTTATAAGCTTTCTCTTAGAAATGCCTGTGGGAAGGAATTTACACAGCTGTGCAAATCAGAGACTTTATCAGCTGCATAAATCAGCACTGTCCACTGTGTTAATTACTTTGGTTAGAATGCCATGCTCCTGCAGTATTTCTCATGAGAAAGATTGTGTTCCAGACAACTGTCAAGATGTTCACTGGAAAAGTAGTGGGGTGTATGGGTGACTGGCTACATATGTAACTGGAAAGGTATGAATGGTGTCCAATGACTATGTGAGTGTTTCTAAGTGTGTGGTTGCAGTAGAGGAGTTAGTTAGGTGGATTGGTAGTGAATTACCATCAAAACTGGCAGCAATTACACGCATTTCAGAAATGTGCATATTCACCAATAATGATGTCTTCCTTATTGTGTCTAAGCATGTCTCTGAATAAGATTATACAAGACTGTGTAAACTGCACCATGTAGTGGTAATAGTTTACGCAAGTGATTCTTTCCAAATCCCAGGATATGCATCTCATGTACTGTGATGCCAGACACAAAAGAGTTGTATTGCAATGCAACACAATAACTCTGAACAACTTTCAGTAATTATCAGAGGTAGTGTTTGTAGGTGTGTGGGTGTGGGTGTGTGAGGTTGTGAATTATATGTATATATGCATGTGCATTCACATGAGCATATGACTAATCACTTTCAAACATGTATACACACCAGACACATATGTGTGCATTTGCACATTTACTACCCATGTCCATAAATATTTCTAAGGGGTCTAGACATAGCATAGACATCACAGAGAAATAGAAGACGTGTGCTCCTAGATTTAGTATATAAAGCCATACTTATAGTTATGTCCACGAAAGTAGGTTTGTAGTTTCAAATAATCAAGCTGATACTACATTTTTATGAGCAAGATGTGGAACAGGGCTTAAAATATGATTATGGTTTTACTGTTTTGACATTTATCAGTTGCTGTTTGAACTGTAATGCTCAAAAATTCTGATTTCACAAAAGTGCAGTGACATTTTCTTCTTCATGAACCAGCATCAAATTTGTTTCATTATAAAATGGTACTGATCCTCTATAATGAAATTCTGCTTCTAGTTGGATAGCATATAAGTATGGTAGAATGCTATCTATGCAAAGGTGACAGGGAACCTATTGAACTGCATAAAAAGGTGAAGCAAGCATTTTAAAAATCTAATCAATATAATGTCCATCTTTGTTCTGACATTTAGAAATACATCACCCCATTTGTGGGTCATAAATGTGTGCATTCCTGAAAACAGGGTGATCACAGAAGAATTATACTGTAAAGATGTTGTCACAATGTCAGACTCTATTGATAATGAGCTCTGTTTTATAGACTAAATCAGTGAGCTCCTTTGAAATTCCATGAATTCCATAGTTAACTGGTGCATATCTCATTATATTTTTGATTTTTTTAAAACCATTCACCATATGAAGATAAAGTAGAAATAGTCTTCTTTAACTTTGTAATATTATGTTTATGCACATCACGGAGGAAAGGTGTATTAAATGAATGCATTAGTCAAGGCTGACTAAGGAAGATGAGAGAAAAAAAGCTCATTTATCACTACAGAAAAGGGGAAAAGGTGCTCCACTTGCCTCATTCACAGAAGGCAAATGAAATATTTATCTCAGTGTGTTAGATGTCCTGAATTTCTGGGAATCCAAAGAAGACAATTCAGTGATAATAAAACGGTTAGTATTTATCTTTAATAGTGATGTATTCAGGGCGGCCACGGTGGTGCAGTGGTTAGGGTTGCTGCCTCACAGCAAGGGGTTCTCCGATTCGATCCATGGCTGGGGTGCCTTCTGTGTGGAGTCTGCATGTCCTCCCTGTGGTCGTGAGGGTTTCTTCCTGGTGCTCCGGTTTCCTTGTACATCCCAAAGACATGCTGTAGGTGGATTGGACAGTCTAAATTGGCCCTAGGCATGAGTGTGTGCATGTGTGTGCCTTCTGTGAAAGGTTGGGCACTGGGCTGGCAACTCGATACCATAAAACACCACTGCCAATCATGAGTGGGCATGTTATCCAAACCCCTAACCAGGAAAAGTGGAAAGAAGAAGAAGATAGTGATGTATTCGGTTTAACTTTAAGGCTGGCACCATCTCTCTATATGCATGCATGTTCATATCTGTAGCTGTACATTAACTGTATCTGTACATTGACACTTTAAGTGGCAAACAATCACTTACATGAGCACTCCCCTCATTGAACAATGCTAAATGCCAACACCCTGTACTAATGGTGTAGAAAGAATTCCATTCTCCCCACTGTTACATGAACTCGGAGTTAAATGGTGCAGAATTCAATGCTTATTTATTGGCAAAATGGGTTGCTATGAAAAAGACCAACTGCCTACAGCTCATTGCTTGCATACTTTTAAATACTGTTTACCAAATTTGACACATCTTCATAAAAGAACACACATTATTAACTAATAAAATTAAGGGATTAAAATGATATATAATGTTCAGAAAACTCTGTACTTTGCTCTGTTGTATGTTACAGCTAAGCTAAGAGCAGGCAGTAATGGCCAAAAGTTATCTAAAACCCAGCGGAGTTTAGCATGTAACAGCTTGCTACATAGTGCAGGCTTTGAGCACTTTGCAAACCTATAGACCTAACGCACAGCATAAAAAATGACTAATGTACAATTCTAAAACAAATGAGCTCTTAATTCGCAATGTTTAGCTGCACAGAATGGCTTATCATCAATCGGTTCTACTAATGAAGATTGAACCCTGATTGATCAGATTCCATTTCCTCACTTGCAAATCCTTGCAAGCCACCAGTTACATGCAAAGTAATTGGATAGCTTGAAACCAAGTCTCTCTTGGTGGCAGAAAGCCCCTTTGCACCCCAATACCCTTTGAAATTACATATATGCTACCTTCACAGTCTTATAACATTGTGGAAGGGAGAAGCTCCCCAAACAGTACATAGCAGTTTCAGCCAATCACTAGTTTCATTCAAATACAAACAATCAAGTGATTTCTGTGATTTAGTGCATGGGAAACATGCAAATAAGCCTTTAGCATTGCATGCTGGGATCTCTGCAATTCCATGCACATACTAAGAAACCACATTATGTTTGTAGATGATTTGCTGTTTCAGAGCTTAAGATGTTGAAACCTGACCATGCATGAAACTTAACAGCTCATTTAAAGAAATAAGTGAGATGTCACCATGACCAGTAAAGCTTCATATGACATTATTGTAAAAAAAATGCTATTTCCACAAATGAGTTTTCCATGAAGGCAACCATGTAGGATTTTGGAGAAAATATAAAATGCATTGCTGGAATATCCAGATAATACAATAGCATCCAAGTTACTTAATCCCAGATGTTTGCATAAATCTATCCCTGATATTTTGCATATTACTTCAGGAAGAATTAACAGGTCATCCAAAAGTATCCAGACTATTGCACTATTACAAATGATACCTCTAAAGTTTATACCAACTTCAATTCTTTTAATTTTTTTTTTCTAAAGTAAATTTATGCATTAAAGATATTCCTTGGTTTGGGCATGACAAATCTGATGAAATATAACAACTTCCTTAGGGTTTTCAAAACCTTTATTGTCCTTCTTTGCAAATGTGTTATTAATCTTGAGGGTGATATCTGGCAAGGAGCACATGGCCTTCTGGCTTACTTGCCTTCTAATTCATATGACTAAACCTCACTTTTACCTCACTTTTATCAGGTGTTGTTCCTGAGCATTGAAATTTCCCAAACATTTCCATTCCTAAACATGGCTTTGATCCTCTAATATACCCTAATTTAGACATCTAATGGAAAGCCTCTGAAGGCTTTGGTAAGGTGATAGAGGGTTTTACTATAGCTTTCTGGTTTTAGTGGAATCTTGCCTCCTTTTTTGTTTTTATTATATATTGTTTTGTTTAATGATTATAAAGCAACCACTTTCTTCTCACCTTTGCCAGCAGTCTGAAGACAGCAGTTGTTATCCAATGAAAAGGACGTACTAGGGAAGTAAATAGTGTGGGAAGAAATATCCAGGGAATTGTTATGGCTACGCTTGTAAAGGCCCTAGGGTGAATAGCCTACTACCAACCTATGAACCTATGAACTATATCATGTGGTCTTTTCACTACTCAGCAATAAGGCATCATGAAAGGACATAGTATAAATAATGTGTTATTAATCCTCAAATTCCCACTCTGCATGTTGCTATTGGAGCAGGACAACTCACTGAAACCATTTTTTATGGATCTATTAAAGTCATCTGACAACAAGGAGTTTAATATTCAAAGAGCTATCAATCTGCAGATTGAGCAGCTATACTCTAGAATGATTTATTAGCTCTCCCCAGTACATGTTTGAACAAGGGTAATATCCATGTCACTTAAATTCAGGAGCCACCAAGTCTCTGTGCTTGAACCCCTCCATTTTGCTGCATACATTAACTCTTCTACCATACTATTAAACATACACAACATGCTTCATTAAAGAAACATATTAATCGGGCATCAGATAATTCTTCTCCTTTAATTGTTAACACTCTTGAATACAAAAGTTCAGCTTTACTTCTCACAGTCTTTCATTCCTATAGTACAGATCACACTTTCTTCTGATTTGTGACTGTAATGCTGGGTTTGTGGGCTGCCCTGTCACAACAGATCCAATATTGCTTGAAAGGAAGAACACAGAGCAAATCTGTTAGTGTAACTTAATCATGGTACTGAATTTATAACAGTTCCACAATTAAGCAATATGTAAGAGAATGAATTTTAACTGTACAAGTAAGGCTAAAAGCTGTTTTACTTTTGGGTAATATCCTGCAGATTGGAAGTGGGATGGATAATACCCGCTCAATGCAGACCCAACATGTGTTATTGCACTTGTGAAATGGCATGACATTCTTTTGTTGTGTACTCACTTGGGGGACAGGCACACCTATGTCAGTCAGTTGGATTTATTTTTAAGGCCTTTTTTAATATGATCACTGTGACTGGCTTTTCACTGCATATAATTATCTGTTTTAGGTATTATGTATACTGTAGCATGGCTCTGTTTATGTATATTGTAATAATGCAAAGAACGAAAATACAGTGAGTCTGTTTGCCTGCACACTTACAGAATTAAACTTCTGTTCAGAACAAATCATATGACATCTTCAATGACATGAAGTAAGTGAAACAATGTTCACATTTACAATAATATATTATGGGGAATAAGCTTTTGAATTTGGAATTAAGCAGTAAAGACATCTCAAGACACAAAGAAAAAGAATTTGGAATTAAGTGGTAAAGACATCCCAAGACACAAAGAAAAGTGGGTCTGTCTGAAAAGGACAAAATTGTCTGCAGCAGAGTTGATATATATGATGCCAAAAGGACACTTATAGGCTGGGTAATGTAGACTAAGAAGATTCAGATTATGGGAATCTGTGGTCATTTTTAAAATGTACAATATAGAACACCCTAGAAACAAATAACTGGAGAAAACACACGGCTGACTATGAAAACACCAGCAGACAGTTTCATTACACAGAGAGGGATAAAGCCTTGCTATGAGCAAGGTGATCAGAGTTTGAGTAGTAGTTCCAATGTGTTTTGGAGCAGGAAGGGGATGGAATGGGAAATGAAATTCAGTGTATAGGTCTGCTTGCATTTCATGAGGTGGTGGGGGATTGGTGTCATGCAGTCAGGGTGTACTGAATATCAAGCCCTACTGGAGGTCAGAATGAGAAGATACCAGTAGCTGGGTTATGTTGCATGTGCATTTGGGGTGTTCCTCCCAGGTGGACCACTTCCCTGTAAGGACATATCCTTATACAGGCACACATCTAAAATATTTCAGCCAATAGAGGGGGGTGGGGCCACTTATTCCAAGATTCTAAGCTACTTTGTGTCAGCTCCATTCCCATAAACCTCACATTCCAGGTACAGGAAGGGCTAGCAACACATGGTCTTGAGAATTATACAAATGCCACCCACTTTAAATGCATACTGACTGAGTGGGGAAGTACTTAAGGGAGAAGTCATACTGCCACAACAAGCATGTTCTGCATAGCCCACAACCAAAAAAAAAGAAAATAAATGTAAAAAGGAAACATTCTCTCCTTTAGCTGCTAAATTCAAAAAAATAAAGACTGTCCTATAAACTATGAAGTCACAGATACTTAGGGCACCTTCTTCAACACCAAATCCAAGCTGCATTTTAATAGAAACATTTTCTCTATACTAAGCCTAATACTTTGAGATTCTGTGCCACCCCCTCTAATAGATAACCTGTTTTCCATCAAAATCTGCTCACAGCTAAAAGCTCTTTTTCAAAAACAAATTCCCACTGCCTTCTGTCAGGACACATAACCTAACTGTCACTACCTTATCTTTCTGTCTCTCTTCTCTTTTAAGTTTAATTTCTTAGTTTATTTGCTTCATTCTCCATGGTATGCATTTTAGCTATTTGCCACACAGGGAATTTAGGGCAGAATTCTTTTTGCACATATTGTATACAAGATTGTTTTATTCATTGTATGTGGTTTCCTTTGTATTCTTATACTGCATGACTTGTACTGAAGATTGTTTTTCTATTTCTATCTGAGCTGAGGATGAAATTGGTCAGCTTTCATCAGTACTCTGTTGTAATTAACATATATAAATAAATATGCAGTAGCAGTGTTAGGGGACCTGAGGTGGTCACATACACTGAGTAGCACAAGACTGCAATAAAAAATGGCTATAACTAGCTAAGAATATGCATAACTGGCTAAAAATGAAACAAAAATGTCCATAAAATGATGGCAAGACTCAGTCTGGATTGCTGCATGAAACCCTAGACATTAATATCAACAGTTTGTTTTACATTTCAGTTGTGAGGTAGTGTTACCATTAGCACTTCCAAATGAGGCTGGAGCAAGATACACATTTAGGACTAGGTAACCACCGTACCCATCTTATTAGAAAAAAGCAGACAGATTGTGTTTCACATGAAGCCCAACCATAGTATCAAACTATAAGGGAACAAAGCGATTCAAGAACACACAAGATATAGGGAAATTCTGAGGAAATTAGAAAAAATAGAATATATCATTAACTGAGGTCTGCAGTTCATAAGCTCAGAGAGTAGTCAGGAAAACAGACCAAGTGAAGTCTCCTTGACCCATACCAAAGTCTAGATACTTTTCTTCCAATTTACATGTAGTGTTTTCCTTTAAACTAACTGGATCTCCATCACTTCCTTTGCTACCCTAATCCATCAGAATCATACTTTGTTAGGCTTCTCTATATGTTAACAAAATGTAATCCAGGCCTAAGCATCAGTTTATAGCTGATCAGCTTTATGTTCCCCAGTAGTGTACTAATCGGAGTGTGACTCCATGACTGTTTCCATTAAATTAGGTAAGACTTTCTCTGTTTATCTCTTGTTGTCATGTTTGTTTGGCCAATGAGTTAATGTATGTATATTTAGGGGGTGGGGCACAGCTCACTATATGAAGTACTTGGTGGGGCCTTCCTTGCTAAAAAAACATTGAGTTTGTTCTTTTGCATTGAAATTATATGCCAAATAGCCAAATAGTTCTGATTAAGCAGGTGGCTTCTCAGGAAGTGGAGAATAATGACTCTGTAGGGGAACCACTTGTTTTTATTGGCAAGTATTATACTCCAAAAATTACTGTGTTGTAGATTGACATACTGATGTCACCTTGATCCTGTAATGTACTTTGTGCCCCATAACATGACAGCCCCAGTCATAATGAATATTTTTTCTCACATTTAGTTACAGTGACAGTGATACATATCAATGGTTGTTTGGACTGTCTCTGGATGCTGCAATGATGTTTCTTTCCTTCAGAAATACCATAATTTGTGCTGTTAGCTGTTAAAAAGCCTTCTGTGGTGCATTTAAATATTCTTCAAAGCAAACAGAGTGAATTATATGATTTTATTTATTATTCTAAACTGTACTTCCTAGACAGTTTCCAGACAGCCTGCCACATCCTTGCTTAGACAAATTCCTTTCTGGAAAAAAAAATGACTTTTGAGCCAGAAAACAAGACAGGCAAGAAAAACTTGGAAATAAAGATGAGTTAAAATTTAATAATATTGTGTGTGTGTGTGTGTGTGTGTGTGTGTGTGTGTGTGTGTGTGTGTGTGTGTGTGTGTGTGTGTGTCAGAGAGAGAGAGAGAGAGAGTCAGATAGATGGTACTTTAATCACAAATAGTCAGGAAGACAGTTATGTGATGGCATTCGGTAAAATGTAGCTGAGTGAAACTACCTTTAGGTGATTATTAAAGACAGAAAAATTGAGATGAAAATTAACTGCCTTGAAGTGTATTAAAGAGTAGACTTTTCCCTTAAGAAATAGAGAAAGAGGGAGACAGAGACATTAACATACAGATAGATGTCAGTTTAATTATAAATCATTATCGGGAAAGCTGTTCACTAGCGGCAATTCATACCTCTCAACTGTACAGATTTGCTCAGAATGTTCAAATTTTTGGCTCATATTTTTGGCCTGTTTTTCTTAAATTTGTGGTTTTCTGGCAAACTGGTGGCAAATCATTAAAGACTGAAGTTAGAAAATAATGACAGACATTTGAGTTTTAAACTTCATACCCTTCAGAAAATTCATGACAATGCAAAACTTGTTATTCTATCAACTTTTTAAGTTTGTAAGAGCAATATTTAAAAATGTCCCTTTTTTGAGGCCTCATGTTTGTACGTTTTATTATTTTCTTCTCCTTTTCTTCTCACCTTATAAATGCAAAATGTATTTTACACACATTTATTTTTTTAAGTATAAATATGAATGGAATTTTTGTTTGGTCAGCAATTTGCATTGTATTTTATTCACATTATTTTTTGGTGCTTTCAAGTTGATTAACGAATTAATGAAATATTTATTATTGTATTTTAAGATTATTTTCACAACATCATTTTATATATGTAAATGTTCCTTCATATAATTCAATTGCCATTTAAACTCCTATGTGAACTTAGGAAATATAATTTTGTTGTCCTGGTTACTAGTATTGTATTTAATTCAATGCACTTTTTATAAATGGGAATTTTGCTTGCCCTGAAAAGGAAGTGATGTACTGTTTTGAAATAGATTCTGATGAAGTCCCTGGTAGAGGGGAAAAAAGCTTAATTTCAATTAAATGTATATATGTTTCCTTACAATTTGTACACTTTTTCTTGGATAAAGCATTTATGGAAGTGTGTTTATTCTATCGTGCAGCCCCATATAGAATACCTTGGTCATTCTGGAAGATTTAACTATATGAATGTCCAGTCAATGAGTAGCTTTTTACCAGGAACATCTGAAAAAAATCACTTAAATGACTGTTGCATTTCTTTAAGAAACACACAGTGCCTAGAAGCTCAGCCAGAAAAGGTTATGCAAATAGAAGTGTGATTATACAGGCAGTCTCATATACTGAGGATCCAGTGTGCACCCTCTGTCACCATATTTAGTGATTTCTAGCATAGTGGTTGTTGGGCCATTGTTTGTGGCTGAGTGTAATTGATAACACTATTCTTTGGTTAAGTTAGGCTAGATCTCTGAAACATGTATCTTCTAGTATAGTTCTCAGGCAGAGTTCTATAAATTTTACTAAATGTTTCAGTGGTTCTTTGTTGACGTTAACACACTATATTAGCGGGGTATGACAGTAATCTGACATTTTTATTTATTTATTTGACATTTGTTTACCGGGGTGGTTTGACTGGGTCTACAGAACCCGTTTTCAGCAGGGGTCTGGGGAGAAAAGCTCCACATACAGTACAATACAATTACAGTATAATCCAATACAATAAAGATTACATTAGAAATACTATACATAAAATAATTTGAAAAAACAAACTGCTACAAGATGTTGTAAGATATTATTACACATCTAGACATTTTTATACAGTTAAAACATTACAGACAATAATAGTCACTCTCATCATTCATGATGTAGATAGTGCCCAAAAAAAAAGTACGTAGGTAGTGCAGTGTGTGACATTGACTGTTATAGTACATGCAAAATAGAATATTAGTTTCAGTTAGGAAAATAACAGCCAGAAAGTTAGTGATGCAGATATATAGTGAGAGAGAGTTAAGAAGAATAGAAGCAATAAAGCCTGAGCAGTAGTTTAAGGATATGGTATAGATGCAGAGAAGGAGTTAGAAGAGCTTTAGGATCTTGCAGTCTTTGAGGGATTGAAATTTGACAGAATAGGAAGACCTGAGCATTAGGCAGGCTTTATGCAGGAGCAGAGCCATGTATTTTTGAGATGATTTTTTAAAGAGGCTTTGAAATGGGATAGGCCAGGCATAGACCTGGTAGCTAGAGGTGGTGAATTCCAATGTATAGAGACAGAGTATAAATACAGAGAGTGACCATGTTTTCTTGTGGGTTCTGAGATAGCTAAGAGATTATTGTCTTCTGATCGTAGGGATTGATTTGGTGTGTAAGGTGTGACTAGATTGGCTAGTGCAGGGCAGGCAGTAAGCTTGAAAATAAGATTGTGCAAGGTGGACAGCTGAATTAAGGCAAGTTGGTTGCGTAGTTCAAGCCAGTTCAATTCTAGGAGTGGTTTTACAGTGGTGTGTGTGATATTTAGAGTTTGTGGCAAACTTTGCAACTTTGTTGCAGCACTGTTCTAACTTGCTTAGGATAGAATTTTGTTAAGTTAGTTAAGATTGGGGCACCATAAAGAAGGGAGGGAAGTAAAACTGTTTTTGTATAAGAGTCCCAGTTTTTGATGAGTTTTCTTTATATTTTGCTGTATATGGGGGCAAATGAAAGTTTATTGGCAATGATAACACCTAGAAGTTTGGTTTCCTGAACTATTTCTATGGCAGTGTTGTCAGACGCAAGGATGTTGAAATGATCAGAGACAGGGGAGGTGTTTTTGGGATGAAAGAATACTAGTTTTGTCCTCTTTGGATTAAGAAAGAGTTAGGCATCTCTTAGCCAGGATTCGACTGCTGTAAAGGACTGTTAAGTTTTTGAGAGTAGTTCTGGTAGTGATTGAGCAGTGCAGATTATGGTAGAATCATCAGTGTATCGAATGAGGATCCCAGGGTGAGAGGCAGTGTGAAGGTTGTTTGTGAAAATGTTGAAGAGTAGGGGTCCAGGATGGAGCCTTGGGGGGCTCTAGTACGGTTGTGGAGAAAGGGTGAGAGCTTGTTGGACCATTTCGCTGCTTGTTTACAATCCTTGAAGTAGCTCTGAAAGCATTTTACTGTGTTATGTGAGAAGCCTAAGTTAGACAGTGTGTTCAAAAGTAAGGGGTGAGGCACTGTGTCAAAGGCCTTGGAGAGATCAAGGAATACTGACGCTGTATAGCATCCTGCATCTCTGGCCTTGCTCATGGTGTCTGCAAAAGATAATAGGGCTGTAGCTGTGCTGTGGCTAGGTCAGAAGCCATGTTGGGTTTTGGTTAAAAGATTGTTTTGCAATAGATATTGCATTACCTGCTGATGGATACCTCTCTCGAGAATTTTGGATATGGGTGACAAGATGGATATAGGACGGAAATTGGATGGATCAAAAGAGTTGCCTCCTTTGTTGATGGGGGTGATGTGAGATTGTTTCCATATGGTAGGTACTTCTGATTTGGATAAAGACCTATTTGTATGGATACCGATTGAGTAGGCAACTGAGTTAGCAGTCAGTTTGAGGTAGTATGGGGGGAGATTTTCAGCTGAAGTAGAGCAGGGTTTTAGTTTTTGTAGCAGTTTCTTAATGGTGTCAGTGGGTATGGGCTGAAATGAGAATAGGGTTTGTATGACATTTTGTTGAGTGGGGGGTAGTAATGACAGGGTTAGAAGTAGTTGATGGCCTGGCATCAGTGTCTGAATAGGTTGAAGGGTGGGGGGGTCCAGCATTAAGGGTGTTAGTTAATAGGTCTGAAATTGATTTTATGAGGTGCTTGTTAAAGTTTTTGGTTACTTGTGATGGAGGGGTATCAGGTGATAGGGTGTGCTCTCCATTTCTTCCAGGGTTAAGTAGAGAAGATATGAAGTACCAACATTTACTGGGGTTGATTTTATGCTGGAGTTGAAGCTGGGAATAATATGACTTTTTATCTCTGTTGACTAGCTTTGTCACTTTGAGTCTTTTGAAATCAACATGATTTTGTTCATTTTTGTTTTGTTTCCAGGTTGACCAGGCTAGGTCCCTTTGCTTCATCAGATGTTTACATTCCTTAGAGAGCCATGGTGCTGAGTTCTTTTTGATTCCTTTCATACGAATGGGAGCTATTGTATTAAGTATGTGAAGGAAGGTGTTATTAAAGTATACCACAGCAGCATTAACGGGTAGTTGTTTAAGGGGTGTCCAGTCGATTTCCTGTAGGTGATTGTTGAATTTATGCTGACAAAAATTAATTGAGTTCCTAACTGAATTTATAGTGTCTACTGTTAGTTGTTGGATTCATAGGTTCATAGGTAGGTACTAGGCTATCGGCCCAAGGGCCTATGTAAGCCTAGCTGACAAGGTTCCCCGGCTTTCTCCACCCAAGAAGGTTATTTTCCTGTGCCCCTGTCAAGCAGGGTCACAGAAGTGATCCCTGCAGTGAATTTCCTATTTCCCATCCATTACTATCATTAAGATTTTTCTTGAAGAGTGCTAGTGAGGAAATCTACTTGAGATAGATAGGTAGCTTGTTCCAGAGTATGGGAAGTCTCTGGGACAGCAAGCTATCCCTCCAGCATGTTCTGTTTATTGTGCTGAAAAGGTTTAGGTCTCTAGAGCATGTAGCTCAGAGGGATTGGGATTTCTTTAGGTGTAGCATGTCCAACAGCTCTAGGTTTGACATAGCTTTGTATGTTAGGCAGAGATCACCTCGGAGTAGGTGATATGCTATGGAGTAAAGCTGGAGTTTTTTTAGATGGTCAGCATAGGGCATGTTTGAGTCCCGTAATCCTCTTTGTGAGGTATTATTTTTGCGGCCTTTCCAGCTGTTGCAGATGTCTTGTGAGGTATATTCCAAAAGGGACGTTGTACTCAATAATGGGTCTAATGAGAGCTGAGTAGAGGGGAACAATGACCTCTCTTTTCCTGGATGAGAACCCTTTTATGATAAGGTGTGACACATAGAAGGATTTCCTGACTACTGTGGCAATGTGATTATCAAAGGAGAGAACACTGTCCACCTGAGTCCCAAGGTCTCTTATCATACCTTGTGCATTAAGTGGACTGCTGCCTATGTGGTAGTTCATGGGTACAGAGTTTTTACCAAAGGGGATGACAATGCACTTTTTGGCGTTGAGCTTGAGGCCATGGCTCTGACACCAGGCATCAGTCTCAGTAAAGCCCTTCTGTAGGATGTCCACGTTGTTTGGGGACTTGACTATGGTATCAAATTTGCAGTCATCTGCGAACTTCATCAGCCAGAGGCCCTCTGTGTTAGCCCGTACTTCAGAGAAGTAGATCCCAAACAGTAGAGGACCCAAGACTGAACCCTGTGGTAGCCATACAGATACACTGAACATATTTATTAGCCAGTTGAGTGAATACATGTGGTAAAGCATTCAGTGTATTATTATATAGATATAATGAAGGAGAAGGAAAGGAAAGTCTCTACCTGTTTAGCTGGGTATATTAAAATTTTGTTTCTCAACCTGCCAGTTGGTGGAGACCAGAAATGCTGGATAGATGGGGCTGTGCAGCCTACATGGCAGCACCCTGACTAGTTACTGGGGAGACAGGTATAGATACTATCCTAACAAATGTAAGAATTGATTAACATACTTGTACCTCACCCCCAGCTATATGATTTTAGAGTTCATTTAAACATTCTTGTTGGGTCATATTATGTGTGCTGTAGCCTAAATAAACTGTCCCCTGTCTTGCATAGCATGTGTTTCCTGGAGTCTATACTGCTAGTTGAAAATATACGTTTTTGGAAAAGATGAAATTTTATGACAAGTTATTTTTTCCCAAACAACCTCTGTTAAAAATCCATTTGAAGTGCTAGAACTGGAATCATAGGAATGCCACCTCTGTAGTATTTGGGCACAAATGCACATACCCAGCAATTGCTGATGTTAAGTTTTGATGCCTATTGGTGGGGTAATTGCAGAAAAAGATTTTCCTTCATCTCAGCTGGAGGAAGAGGTTAGGACCATCAGGAATGATGCTTCAATGGATACTAGGCAGGTAGTCTTGCAGTGGGAAGCATGGATCCACGTTGGTAGGCCAACAGGCTTTGTATTAGAAACACAGTTTACAGGCCAGTCTGTGCAGAAGTGGGCATAACCTCAATGACTGAAACATGAAACGAGTGTGTTCTGGTATGGATAATACTGCAAGTATTTTTTCCTTCGTTTTTGCAGGGGAGCAAGCCCCCCTGCACGCCCATGTGGGTGTCTCCACCCCCTACACCTCCTGCAAATTAAATATACCAACTCTGAGATCGTAGTACCTTGAGAAAAAGGGCAAACTATGAATAGACAAAGAATATTCATCCCGCCATCGGTATGAATATTACTTTACTTTCACTGATTGTTGGATGGTGGCGGGGTTTGGGTGGGACTTGCTACAGTACATCTTGTGAGGTACATTTCTAATACAAAGCCAGCCAGCACACCAAACAGTCATAAGAGTTGTCCAAAGAACAGGGTATGATCCCTTCCACTTGGGCTCCAGAGAAGATTTTCACTGAAAGACTTTACAAAATAACTTACCACAGATTGCAAATTATGGCAGGCATTGATGGTTTGATTCTCAGGTGGGAGTGCTTTCTGTGCAGAGTCTGCATGTCCTCCCTGCAGTCCTGTGTGCTTCCTCCGTGTGCTCTAGTTTCCTCCCACATTCCAAAGATATGCTGCAGCTGGATTGGATACTCTAAATTGTCCCTAGATGTGTGTGTGTGTGTGTGTGTGTGTGTGTGTGTGTGTGTGTGTGTGTGTGTGTGTGTGTGTGTGTGTGTGTGTGTGTGTGTGTGTGTGTGTGTGTGTGTGTGTGTGTGTGTGTGTGTGCCTTCCATCAAAGGCTTGGTGCCAGGCTTGCAACTCTACATGTAAAACTCCACTGCCAATCGTTCTGTGGACTGTTGTTCTGCTGTGGCGAACCCTAATGGGAAAAGTCGAAAAGAGAAAAAGTCCAAGACAGTCTATTAAAACAAAAAGTATTTGCATAAGATTATTTAAACAATAAATGCTACATACACGTATTACTGTTACTTGTTCAGAAGAGATAAAATGCTACATTCTAGATTCTAATAGCAGACTCTAGAGGAACCTTAAAGATCATGTGCAAATATTTTTTTACTATTTCTTTTTGCTGTAATCATGCTGTCGTTATGGAAAGTAGGCTTCCTGATTATAAAATAAATATTTTTTCCTTTAGTTATTTCAGTGGAACTATGCTTATTAAGCATAGTAAAGTGTAATTTCTGTTTTTTGTAGGCTAAGCAGCTATTTAGTTTCTTCCTGATTCCATGTCATGTGACTTAGAATTCTATTGATGTAATTGATAGTACAAACGGTTGACAGTTTGTAGTGGGTAGGTGTTTTTTTTTTTTTTTTTTTTTAAACAAAACAATAATCATTTGCACAATTATTAATTAACAATCTCATGAAACTATGTACATACTATTTACAAACTCCATAACACAATTCAAAATATTTCTAATATAATTAATACTTTTCTAGTAACCGTAGTTTTTCCCAAGCTAATAATTTATGTGTTACATTTTTAGTTCTCAGTCATACATACATGCAAACAAAGAAATCAAGCACTGACATTAATGCCCTTCTAGCTTGCCAATATACCAAAATACTTGTTCCCATAATGTGCCCAGGCTGTTCTTAAAATATCTAAACTAGTACTTGCTTTAATGTAATTTGGTAGTCTGTTCCATGCATCAGCTACTCTGTCAGAGAAGCAGTTAGTACACTTTTCATTCCTATAGAATCTTCTACATAGGTTGTCTGATGATTCTCTAGTACTTTTTGATAACCCCAAACATTCCAAGAGATAGTTGTCTCTAAATGCTCTATATACCTGAATAAGATCTCCTCTTAGATATCCATGAGTCACTTTACAAGTTCAGACATTTTAGTCTTTCATAATAACTGAAATTTTTACATCCATGGATGCCATTGGCATATTTCTGCTGTACTCTTTCCAGTTTATGCATGCTTGTTTTCGTATAGGGTTTCTATATTGTTATTCCATACTCAAGTTTGGGATTAATGTAACTAACAAACAATGACTTCATCATTTTTGATTTCCTAGACTTTATAATTTTTTTATACAACCTATACTTCTATAATTATGATTAACCAATTGGTTGATATGATTAACCAAAAAGACAGCAGCAGCCAGGCGAAGGTGCAAATCCAACAATACCAAAGAAGTAACACCAATAAAGCATGAGGAGAACACCAAGTTAAAAGTTTTTAGCATAGTTAAACTTTAATATTCACTATTCATCACACAGACTTCATCAGAAACTGAATACCAAAGAACCACCACTTACTTTTAAATAAAAATTGACCAATTAGTTTCATTTACCAATTAATTACAATTATTTTCAGCATCACAAAGTTCCATAGAAATCATTTTGTTAAAGAAACAGCATATTGTACGAGTTTAATTCACAACTGTTTTCCTGTTTTTCAAAAAACTCTGTATATTGATAACATCATTAAGACCAGGAGAAACATAAGAGGCAAGGCTAAGTTGCCATTCTGCCTCCTTCTGTTTAACCAAATTTCTGAAATTACCTCCCCTTAAATCCTTTTGAACAACCTGTAAAATGGAGACAGTAATTTTTTTCCAGTTTGCACACTCACTAGAAAGCTTTTACAAAGCATTATTAGAATTTTACTTTATTATAGCATATTCATGTTCTTTAATTCTCTTCCATAAAGCCCTGGTTGACATTCCTATATAAAAAGCAG